>NC_069502.1:1214260852-1214439306 GCF_027579735.1 Bombina bombina | reverse complement strand
GAGGGAGTGGGAATTTCAATGTCTGTCTTAAGGGTATCTCTTCACTTGGGTTCACAACTAACTGTAAGACTGGTTGGTTTATTGTGCACTCAGTGCTACAGAACTTGTAATGCAGCCATTCACCTCATTATTGTGCACGCTGTGCTACAGAACATGTAAAGCAGCCAATCTCCTTATTATTGGGCACCCAGTGCTACAGAATGTGTAATGCAGCCAATCTACACAGTATTGTGCCCTCAGTGCTACAGAACGTGTAATGCAGCCAATCTCCTCATTATTGTGCACTCGGTGCTACAGAACATGTCATGCAGCCAGTCTCCTCACTATTGTGCACTCAGTGGTACAGAACTTGTAATGCAGCCAATTCCCTCACTATTGTGCACTCAGTGTTACAGAACTTGTAATGCAGCCAATTCCCTCATTATTGTGCACTCAGTGCTACAGAACGTGTAATGCAGCCAATTCCTTCATTATTATGCACTTGGTGCTACAAAACGTGTAATGCAGCCATTCTCCTCATTATTGTGCACTCGGTGCTACAGAACATGTCATGCAGCCAGTCTCCTCACTATTGTGCACTCAGTGGTACAGAACTTGTAATGCAGCCAATTCCCTCACTATTGTGCACTCAGTGTTACAGAACTTGTAATGCAGCCAATTCCTTCATTATTGTGCACTCAGTGCTACAGAACGTGTAATGCAGCCAATTCCTTCATTATTGTGTACTCGGTGCTACAGAACATGTCATGCAGCCAGTCTCCTCACTATTGTGCACTCAGTGCTACAGAACTTGTAATGCAGCCAATTCCCTCACTTTTGTGCACTCAGTGCTACAGAACTTGTAATGCAGCCAATTCCCTCATTATTGTGCACTTAGTGCTACAGAACTTGTAATGCAGCCAATTCCCTCATAATTGTGCACTCAGTGTTACAGAACTTGTAATGCAGCCATTTCCCTCACTATTGTGAACTTGGTGCTACAGAACGTGTAATGCAGCCAATTCCCTCATTATTGTGCACTCAGTGCTACAGAACATGTCATGCAGCCAGTCTCCTCATTATTGTGCACTCGGTGCTTCAGAACATGTAAAGCAGCCAATCTCCTCATTATTGGGCACTCAGCGCTATAGAACATGTAATGCAGCCAATTCCCTCACTATTGTGAACTCGGTGCTATAGAACTTGTAATGCAGCCAATTCCCTCATTATTGTGCACTCAGTGCTACAGAACATGTCATGCAGCCAGTCTCCTCATTATTGTGCACTCGGTGCTACAGAACATGTAAAGCAGCCAATCTCATCATTATTGTGCACTCAGTGCTACAGAACGTGTAATGCAGCCAATTCTCTCATTATTGTGCACTCAGTGCTACAGAACTTGTAATGCAGCCATTTTCCCTCACTATTGTGAACTTGGTGCTACAGAACATGTAATGCAGCAAATTCCCTCATTATTGTACACACTTAATTTCTTTCATATTGGCAAGAGTCCATGAGCTAGTGACGTATGGGATATACAATCCTACCAGGAGGGGCAAAGTTTCCCAAACCTCAAAATGCCTATAAATACACCCCTCACCACACCCACAATTCAGTTTAATGAATAGCCAAGAAGTGGGGTGATAAAGAAAGGAGTAATAAAGCATCAACAAAGGAATTTGGAAATATACAGAAAAATCATAACCACCATTAAAAAAAAGGGTTGGCCTCATGGACTCTTGCCAATATGAAAGAAATTAATTTATCAGGTAAGTTCTTACATAAATTATGTTTTCTTTCATGTAATTGGCAAGAGTCCATGAGCTAGTGACGTATGGGATAGCAAATACCCAAGATGTGGAACTCCACGCAAGAGTCACTAGAGAGGGAGGGATAAAAATAAAGACAGCCAATTCCACTGAAAAAAAAAAATCCACAACCCAAAATATAAATTTAATCTCATAAATGAAAGGAAAAAAATAAATCAAAAGCAGAAGAATCAAACTGAAACAGCTGCCTGAAGAACTTTTCTACCAAAAACTGCTTCCGAAGAAACAAATACATCAAAATGGTAGAATTTAGTAAAAGTATGCAAAGAAGACCAAGTTGCTACTTTGCAAATCTGATCAACTGAAGCTTCATTCTTAAAAGCCCAGGAAGTGGAAACTGATCTAGTAGAATGAGCTGTAATTCTCTGAGGCGGGGCTTGACCCGACTCCAAATAAGCTTGGTGAATCAAAAGCTTTAACCACGAAGCCTAAGAAACGGCAGAAGCCTTCAGACCTTTCCTAGAACCAGAAAACATAACAAATAGACTAGAAGTCTTCCTGAAATCGTAGTAGCTTCAACATAATTGTAACGGTACCAACCGGATACCAAGGGTTAACACCAGGGAACAATGTCCTGCATAGGGAATCAGCAATTCACAACCCAGCCAGTTTTCAGGTTTTAAACAGAATAACACTTTATTTGAAGGCAGCATACAGATTTATACAGGTTTTTGACCCCCCCCCCCCCAGATGGGGGTGGAAAGAATGTTGTACATTAGATAAAAGGGAGAAGCGCCCTTGACATGATACAATAGGATTATATTACTTAAACACTTCAACCACAGGACACTCTTGACTCTCCTTATCACTTAGGCGTTTCTCTCTGGGGGTGATCAAACAATAGAATGCTAAGCATTAATTAGATTGTAGCTGGAGCCAGCCACTTGTGGTTAGAAAATAAAGTTAACACTTTCAGTCCTGACCGAAGGGTCTGTCACAGACAACCTTTCTTACGTTATAGTCCAGAAGTGGCTAGGTTTGCCACAATGCTCCCCCAGAACCAAGCCGGCATACACAGTCTGATCCCAACGGATCGGCTTGGGGATGTCCGGGGCAACAACTTTCGGCTCAAGTAAGCTACGGGGTGTTCTCCGCCATCTGCTCCAACTTGGCTCAGTACTGCCCCCACCCCAAACATGGAAGCGTCTCTTCCCGGAGGGACTGGGCTTGGGTAGTCACAGGGTTAACATTAGCGGGATCCATGGGAGCATAGGCAGAAACAAGGGGGGCCAAGTCATTTCCAAGGAGAACATCAGCAGGTAAGTCCTTCTTGACCCCCACATTCACAAGTCTAGCGCCCACTCCCCAATCCAAATGTACCCTGGCAACAGGTAGGCGGAACACAGTGCCCCCTGCTACCCTCACAGCCACAGTGTCTCCAGTGTGCTGTTTCTCAGGCACCAAGTTCTCTTGAAGCAAGGTCATGGTAGCACCAGTATCCCGTAGACAACTGACCTCCTTCCCATTCACTTTAACCCGTTGCCGGTTATTCCGGTGGGCAGCTTGCACGGGGTCTGCTTCATGTAGGCTGCCCCAGCATTCTGGCGCCTCTACGTAGCGGGCCACAGGCTGAGGTTTATGTGGGATTCCGCCAGCGGGTCTTCTCCAGGACTGTGCTTGATTCGCTGCATTTAGGGGACACTCTGGTCTTTTGTGCCCTAGTTGCTTACATCCAAAGCACCGAATAGGTTGTGAGTAGCCCCGCGAATTGAACCGGGCTCTCTGAGGGTAGTTCGTGGCCGGAGGCCGTGTGGTATAGCGGTGCGCCGGGGGTTGGTAACTGGCAGCTGCTGGGGTGACTGGGGGTCTGTACTCCACTCTAGCAGTGGGCAATCGGTATACTGCTCCCCCTGCCCCTCGTACTGCCACGGATCCGCCAGTGGGTGCTGTATCCGGCACCAAATGGGGAGCTATCAGGGTTAAAGTAGCTCCAGAATCCCGAAGTCCCTGGACCGACATCACCTCATGCAGAATTCCCAGGGGTTCCTCGGCTTGGGTGCTCAACACCTCATGAGCGGCTGGCTCCGTTTGGTAATGGTGAGCAGCCGCCCTTGGGGCCAGGTTCTGTCTGACCTGGTTCCAAGCTTGTCTGCTCCGATTTTGGGTGCACTCACGTGCCATATGTCCCCACTGCTTGCAGGTGTGGCATTGTATATTAGCCCGTCTGTTGTTAGGCTGTAGTCCATGGTGCCTCCTGGCATCAAAATGCTGGTCTGCTAATCTGGCTGCTTCGGTTAAGGTGAGGGGTTTTCGATCTCTCACCCATTCTTGGGCTTCTGGGGACAAGCCGTTAAAGAATTGCTCCAACAGCATCAGTTGTCGCAATTCTTCCATGGTGGTAGCTTGGCTGGCCTGTATCCACCCCTGAGATGCTTGATCCAGTTTGTGGGCCCACTCTGCATGGGAATCTCTTTCTGGCTTGCGCAGGCCTCTAAACTTGCGCCGGTATGCCTCTGAGGTAATGGCATATCTTTCCAAGATCGCTCTCTTCACTTTAGCGTAATCCTTGCTGTCCTCCCTGGGTACAGCGCGATACGCTTCCGCTGCCCTACCGGCTAGCTTGCCTGCTAGCACCGGCACCCATACGGACTGCTCCAAATCATGTAACTCGCACAGTCTCTCAAAATCCTGTAAATACCCATCAATCTCATCCTTCTCCTCACAAAACATTTTAAATGCATGGTATGGGATTTTGGGTCTTACTGGGTTGCTGAGTGCGTCCAAAATGGATTCTGCTCGGGAGGATGCATTCCGCGGACTGTGTGCCATCACGTACTCCTGCACATCTGCCATTACCACGGATAGCATATCCCGTGGTACAGGTTGGGGTAAAAATTCCAGCCTGGTCCTCATTTCCCTCTGGTATAGGGTCTCCTCCATGGCTGCTGGAGGCGTAGCGCTGCGAGCTCTGTCTCCCTCCATCAGCTCAGCAATTAATATAGCCTTGGGTTTGCTGCTGCCTATCTTTCCTCTGGCTTCTAGCAGTTCCTTTTACGTTTGTCTCTTTAGCTTAGAATAATCCATCTCCATTCACTTCGGTCCCTGGTACTCCTTCCATCTTAGTCAGTATTGTAGTAATCCCCCTCTTCCTGAGGTTACTGGCTTGTGTAGTTGCTCTTCTGGGCGATAAGGTTCATTCCGTCGCTTGCCACCAATTGTAACGGTACCAACCGGATACCAAGGGTTAACACCAGGGAACAATGTCCTGCATAGGGAATCAGCAATTCACAACCCAGCCAGTTTTCAGGTTTTAAACAGAATAACACTTTATTTGAAGGCAGCATACAGATTTATACAGGTTTTTGACCCCCCCCCCCCAGATGGGGGTGGAAAGAATGTTGTACATTAGATAAAAGGGAGAAGCGCCCTTGACATGATACAATAGGATTATATTACTTAAACACTTCAACCACAGGACACTCTTGACTCTCCTTATCACTTAGGCGTTTCTCTCTGGGGGTGATCAAACAATAGAATGCTAAGCATTAATTAGATTGTAGCTGGAGCCAGCCACTTGTGGTTAGAAAATAAAGTTAACACTTTCAGTCCTGACCGAAGGGTCTGTCACAGACAACCTTTCTTACGTTATAGTCCAGAAGTGGCTAGGTTTGCCACAATAATATTTCAGAGCTCTCACCACATCCAAATAATGTAAAGATCTCTCCAAATAATTCTTAGGATTAGGACACAAGGAAGGAACAACAATTTCTCTATTAATGTTGTTAGAATTCACAACCTTATTTAAGAATTTAAATGAAGTCCGCAAAACTGCCTTATCCTGATGAAAAATCAGAAAAGAAGATTCACAAGAGAGAGCAGATAATTCAGAAACTCTTCAAGCAGAAGAGATGGCCAAAAGAAACAACACTTTTCAAGAAAGTAGTTTAGTGTCCAAAGAATGCATAGGCTCAAACGGAGGAGCCTGTAAATCCTTCAAAACCAAATTAAAACTCCACGGAGGAGAGATTGATTTAATGACAGGCTTGATACGAACCAAAGCCTGCACAAAACAATGAATATCAGGAGGTTTAGCAATCTTTCTGTGAAATAAAACAGAAAGAGCAGAGATTTGTCCTTTTAAGGAACTTGCAGACAAATCTTTATCCAAACCATCCTGAAGAAATTTGTAAAATTCTAGAAATTCTAAAAGAATGCCAAGAAAATGTATAAGAAGAAAACCATGAAATGTAAGTCTTCCAAACTTGATAATAAATCTTTCTAGAAACAGATATACGAATCTGCAACATAGTATTAATCACGGAGTCAGAAAAACCTCTATGACTAAGCACTAAGCGTTCAATTACCATACCTTCAAATTTAATGATTTGAGATCCTGATGAAAAAACGGACCTTGAGATAGAAGGTCTGGCCTTAATGGAAGTGGCCAAGGTTGGCAACTGGACATCCGAATAAGATCCACATACCTAAACCTGTGAGGAGCCACCAGCAGCACAAACGATTGCTCCATGATGATTTTGGAGATCACACTTGGAAGAACTAAAGGCGGGAAAATATAAGCCGGTTGATAACACCAAGGAAGTGTCAATGCATCCATTGCTTCCGCCTGAGGATCCCTGGACCTGGACAGGTACCTGGGAAGTTCCTTGTTTAGATGAGATGCCATCAGATCTATTTCTGGAAGTCCCCATATCTTAACAACTTGAGATAACACATCTGGGTGAAGAAACCATTCTCCCGGATGTAGCGTCTGACGACTGAGGTAATCCGCTTCCCAATTGTCTATACCTGGGATATGAACCGCAGAAATTAGACAGGAGCTGGATTCCGCCCAAACAAGTATCCAAGATACTTATTTATAGTTTGAGGACTGTGAGTCCCACCCTGATGATTGACATATGCCACAGTTGTGAAATTGACTGTCTGAAAGCAAAAGAACGGTTCTCTCTTCAACAGAGGCCAAAACTGAGACTGAAGGTTTCGACAGGCTGCAACCAATTTCAAATGTCTCTTGTCTGTTAGAGACAAAGTCAAGGACACTGAATCTATCTGAAAACCTAAGAAGGTTACCCTTGTCTGAGGAATCAAAGAACTTTTTGGTAAATTGATCCTCCAACCATGGGGGCTAGTTATCAAGCCGTCAACCTCAAATACGCTGGAATTCTGCAGCGTATTTGTGGCGAGGCTGATTCGCCTTAGTTATCAAAGGCTTTAGACCGGCAAAAGTAGAATTTTGTGACGTAAACTTCGATCCGCCGGACTCCGTCCAACACAGATCGATTCTTACGTCACTCCAGATGTTCCGCACACAAGTATGGCACAATCTCACTACTTTTGCTAGTTATCAAAAAACTAGCAGGTACGCTCGGCACTTTTACGGCCCAGCGTACCTGGTTTTCAAACTGCCAGCCTGGAGGCGGCGGATCCCATAGGAATCAATGGGAGTCTGACCATAGCGAAAGTACAAGTTTGCTGCTGCCAGACATCCCATTCATTCCTATGGGAGCTGTCTGCACCTAACACCCTAACATGTACCCCGAGTCTAAACACCACTAATCTGTCCCCCCTACCGCCGCTCCCGGAGCCCACCGGCACTATAATAAATATGTTAACCCCTAAACCGCCGCTCCCGGAGCCCACCGCAAGCTACTCTATACATATTAACCCCTAAACCGCCGCTCCCGGAGCCCACCGCCAACTACATTATACCTAGTAACCCCTATCCTGCCCCCCTATACCGCCGCCCTCTATAATAAATTTATTAACCCCTATCCTGCCGATCCCGCACCTCGCCGCAACTAAATAAATAGTTTAACCCCTAAACCGCCGCTCCCGGACCCCCGCAACCTATATTAATTTTATTAACCCCTATCCTGCCCCCTTCTACACCGTCGCCACCTATAATAAATTTATTAACCCCTATACTGCCCCCCACTACACCGCCGCCACTGTAATAAAATGATTAACCCCTAAACCTAAGTCTAACACTAACCCTAACACCCCCTAACTTAAATATTAATTAAATAAATCTAAATCATATTTCTATTATGAACTAAATGAATCCTATTTAAAACTAAATACTTACCTTTAAAATAAACCCTAATATAGCTACAATATAAATAATAATTATATTGTAGCTATCTTAGGATTTATTTTTATTTTACAGGTACCTTTCAATTTATTTTAACTAGGTACAATAGCTATTAAATAGTTATTAACTATTTAATAGCTTACCTAGCTAAAATAAAGAGAAATTTACCTGTGAAATAAAAACTAACCTAAGTTACAATTACACCTAACACTACACTATACTTTAATAAATTATTCCTATTTAAAACTAAATACTTACCTGTAAAATAAACCCTAATATAGCTACAATATAATTAATAATTACATTGTAGCTATTTTAGGATTTATATTTATTTTACAGGTAACTTTGTATTTATTTTAGCTAGTTAGAATAGTTATTAAATAGTTATTAACTATTTAATAACTACCTATCTAAAAGAAATACAAAATTACCTGTAAAATAAATCCTAACCTAAGTTACAATTAAACCTAACACTACACTATCATTAAATAAATTAAATAAACTACCTACAAATAACTACAATTAAATACAATTACATAAACTAACTAAAGTACAAAAATAAAAAAAATAAGTTACAAACATTTAAAAACATATTACAACAATTTTAAGCTACTTACACCTAATCTAAGCCCCCTAATAAAATAACAAACCCCCCCAAAATAAAAAAATGCCCTACCCTATTCTACATTAAAAAAGTTCAAAGCTCTTTTACCTTACCAGCCCTTAAAAGGGCCTTTTGTGGGAGCATGCCTCAGAGTTCAGCTCTTTTGCCTGTAAAAGAAAAATACAACCCCCCCCAACATTAAAACCCACCACCCACATACCCCTAATCTAACCCAAACCCCCCTTAAAATAACCTAACACTAATCCCCTGAAGATCATCCTACCTTTAGTTGTCTTCACTCAGCCGAGCCACCATGGAACTGAAGAGGACATCCGGACCGGCAGAAGTTATCCTCCAATTGGCGCTGAAGAAATCTTCCATCCGATGAAGTGATCCTCCAAGCGGCGCTGAAGAAATCTTCCATCCGGGCGAGGTCATCTTCCAAGAGGCGCTGAAGAAGTCTTCTATCCGGGCGAGGTCATCTTCGAAGCCGGGTCTTGAATCTTAATCCCGCCAACGCGGAACATCCTTCTTTCCCGACGAACTACCGATGAATGAAGGCTCCTTTAAGGGACGTCATCCAAGATGGCGCCCCTTCAATTCCGATTGGCTGATAGGATTCTATCAGCCAATCGGAATTAAGGTAGGAAAAATCTGATTGGCTGATGGAATCAGCCAATCAGATTCAAGTTCAATCCGATTGGCTGATCCAATCAGCCAATCAGATTGAGCTCGCATTCTATTGGCTGATCGGAACACCCAATAGAATGCGAGCTCAATCTGATTGGCTGATTGGATCAGCCAATCGGATTGAACTTGAATCTGATTGGCTGATTCCATCAGCCAATCAGATTTTTCCTACCTTAATTCCGATTGGCTGATAGAATCCTATCAGCCAATCGGAATTGAAGGGACGCCATCTTGGATGACGTCACTTAAAGGAGCCTTCATTCGTCGGTAGTCCGTCGGGAAAGAAGGATGTTCCGCGTCGGCGGGATGAAGTTTCAAGACCCGGCTTCGAAGATGACCTCGCCCGGATAGAAGACTTCTTCAGCGCCTCTTGGAAGATGACCTCGCCCGGATGGAAGATTTCTTCAGCGCCGCTTGGAGGATCACTTCATCGGATGGAAGATTTCTTCAGCGCCCCTTGGAGGATAACTTCTGCCGGTCCGGATGTCCTCTTCAGTTCCATCGGTGGCTCGGCTGAGTGAAGACAACTAAAGGTAGGATGATCTTCAGGGAATTAGTGTTAGGTTATTTTAAGGGGGGTTTGGGTTAGATTAGGGGTATGTGGGTGGTGGGTTTTAATGTAGGGGGGGGTTTTATTTTTCTTTTACAGGCAAAAGAGCTGAACTCTGGGGCATGCCCCCACAAAAGGCCCTTTTAAGGGCTGGTAAGGTAAAAGAGCTTTGAACTTTTTTAATGTAGAATAGGGTAGGGCATTTTTTTATTTTGGGGGGGGGGGTGCTATTTTATTAAGGGGCTTAGATTAGGTGTAAGTAGCTTAAAATTGTTGTAATATGTTTTTAAATGTTTGTAACTTATTTTTTTAATTTTTTGTAACTTAGCTTTTTTTATTTTTTGTACTTTAGTTAGTTTATGTAATTGTATTTAATTGTAGTTATTTGTAGGTAGTTTATTTAATTTATTTAATGATAGTGTAGTGTTAGGTTTAATTGTAACTTAGGTTAGTTTTTATTTTACAGGTAAATTTTTCTTTATTTTAGATAGGTAAGCTATTAAATAGTTAATAACTATTTAATAGCTATTGTACCTAGTTAAAATAAATTGAAAGGTACCTGTAAAATAAAAATAAATCCTAAGATAGCTACAATATAATTATTATTTATATTGTAGCTATATTAGGGTTTATTTTATAGGTAAGTATTTAGTTTTAAATAGGATTAACTAAGTTAATAATAGAAATATTAATTAGATTTTTTTAATTAATATTTAAGTTAGGGGGGTGTTAGGGTTAGTGTTAGACTTAGGTTTAGGGGTTAATAATTTTATTACAGTGGCAGCGATGTAGTGGGGGGCAGGATAGGGGTTAATAAATTTATTATAGGTGGCGACGGTGTAGGGGGGGCAGGATAGGGGTTAATAAGTTTATTATAGGTAGCGACGGTGTAGGGGGGGGCAGGATAGGGGTTAATAAATTTAATATAGGTTGCGGCGGGTTCAGGGAGCGGCGGTTTAGGGGTTAAACTATTTTTTTATTTGCGGCGAGGTGCGGGATCAGCAGGATAGGGGTTAATAACTTTATTATAGAGGGCGACGGTATAGGGGGGGCAGGATACGGGTTACTAGGTATAATGTAGGTGGCAGCGGTGTCCGGGAGCGGCGGTTTAGGGGTTAATACATTTATAAGACTTGCGGCGGGGTCTAGGAGCGGCGGTTTAGGGGTTAATACATTTATAAGACTTGCGGCAGGGTCTAGGAGCGGCGGTTTATGGGTTAGTAACTTTATTTAGTTGCGAGGGGCTCCGGGGGGCTCTGGGGGCGCCGGTATAGGGGGTATATAGGGGGTAGAACAGTGTAGTTTAGTGTGAGTGCTTAGTGACAGGCTAGCAAGAAAGCTGTCAAACAGCCGAAGAGCAGCGAGATCGGATGAGTGATAACTCTCACAGTCCGCTGCTCATCGCCCCGCGGCTTTTTGACAGCTTTTTTTGATAACTTAGGCGTATTTTTTCAGGTCCGCGGCGGCGAAGGTAGGTGAGCTTAGGCGGGCGTATTGGGCCGGCGAAGGCAGGAAAGTTGACATGTTGATAACTACCCCCCCATGTCTTCGAAGAAACAACACTAGTTGATTCGTGTGAGATTCTGCAGAACGTAAAGACTGAGCAAGTACCAAGATATTGTCCAAATAAGGAAACACCGCAATACCCGCTCTCTGAATACAGAGATTTGGACACCGAGAACCTTTGAAAAGATTCTTGGAGCTGTCGCTAGGCCAAAAGGAAGAGCAACACATTGATAATGCTTGTCTAGAAAATAGAATCTCAGGAACTGATAGTGATCTGGATGAATCGGAATATGAAAATATGCATCCTGTAAGTCTAATGTGGACATATAATACCCTTGCTGAACAAAAGGCAGAATAGTCCTTATAGTTACCATTTTGAAAGTTAGTACTCTTACATATCGATTCAAAATTTGTAGATCCAAAACTGGTCTGAATGAATTTTTTCTTTCTTTGGGACAATGAATAGCTTTGAATAAAACCCCAAACCCTGTTCCTGAAACGGAACTGGCATGATTACCCGTAAAAACTCCAGGTCTAAAACACACTTCAGGAAAGCCTGAGCCCTTACTGGGTTTGCTGGAATACGTGAGAGAAAAAAATCTTCTCACAGACGGTCTTACTCTGAATCCTATTCTGTACCCCTGAGAGACAATACTCTAAATCCAATGATTTTGTACCGAATTGATCCAAACATCTTTGAAAAATCTTAATCTGTCCCCTACCATCTGAGCTGGAATAAGGGCCGTACCTTCATGCGGACTTGGGGGCTGGCTTTGATCTCTTAAATGGCTTAGATTTATTCCAATTTGAAGAAGGCTTCCAATTGGAAACAGATTCCAGAAGAAAAAAGGTTTCTGTTCCTTATTTTGTTGAAAGGAACGAAAACGGTTAGAAGCTTTAGATTTACCCTTAGGTCTTTAATCCTGAGGCAAAAAAACTCCCTTCCCCCCAGTGACAGTTGAAATTATTGAATCCAACTGAGAACAAAATAATGTATTACCTTGGAAAGAAAGAGATAGCAATCTGGACTAGAAGTCATATCAGCATTTCAAGATTTAAGCCACAAAGCTCTTCTAGCTAAAATAGCTAAAGACATAGATTTAACATCAGTTTTGATGATATAAAAAATGGCATCACAAATTAAATTATTAGCATGTTGAATCCAAAAAGAGGGAAGAGAGAGAGAGAGAGCATAAAAGAGGGGATAGAGAGCACAAGACAGGAGGGTAAGAAAGAGCAAAAGAGAGGGGGAGAGAGGCAGCAAAAGAGATGGGGAAAGAGAGCAACATAAAGGGGAGAGAGAGACCGCAATAGAGAGGGGGGAAAGAGAGTTAAAGAAAGGGGAGAGAGAGCAAAAGAGAGGGGGGATAGAGAGAGCAAAATAGAGGGAGGGAGAGAGCAAAAGAGAGGGGGAGAGAGAGAGTAAAAGAGGGGGGATAGAGAGAGCAAAAGGGAGGGGGAGAGAGAGAGCAAAAGAGAGGGGGAGGAGAGAGAGCAAAAGCGGGGGGATAGAGAAAGCAAAAGAGGGGGGATAAAGAGAGCAAAAGAGAGGGAGAGAGAGAGCAAAAGAGAGGGGGGAGAGAGAGCGCAAAAGAGAGGGGGGAGAGAGAGAGCAAAAGAGAGGGGGGAGAGAGAGCAAAAGAGAGGGGGGAGAGAGAGCAGAAGAGAGGGGGGATAGAGAGAGAGCAAGGGGTGGAACCGCTGTACTGCAAAAATTGGCCCGTGTACATGGGCTTTAGGACTAGTAAATACATAAAGTGCCAAACCATAGCTGAGAGTGTCTTAAGTAATCAAAACATACTTACCAAAAGACACCCATCCACATAAAGCAGATAGCCAAACCAGTACTGAAACTGTTATCAGTAGAGGTAATGGAATATGAGAGTATATCATCGATCTGAAAAGGGAGGTAGGAGATGAATCTCTACGACCGATAACAGAGAACCTATGAAATAGATCCCCGTGAGGAAAACCATTGCATTCAATAGGTGATACTCCCTTCACATCCCTCTGACATTTACTGTACTCAGAGGAATCGGGCTTCAAAAATGCTGAGAAGTGCATATCAGTGTAGAAATCTTAGCACAAACTTACTTCACCACCTCCATAGGAGGCAAAGTTTGTAAAAACTGAATTGTGGGTGTGGTGGGGGGTGTATTTATAGCGGCATTTTGAGGTTTGTGAAACTTTGCCCCTCCTGGTAGGATTGTATATCCCATATGTCACTCATGGACTCTTGCCAATTACATGAAAGAAAACCTATTCCCTCATTATCGTGCACTCAGTGCTACAGAACTTGTAATGCAGCCAATTCCCTCACTATTGTGCACTCAGTGCTACAGAACTTGTAATGCAGCCAATTGTTATGGGTGTTATTGTCATGAGATGCAGGACATATGCAGGACACAGCAATGATGGTACAACTCTATTTTATTACAGAGCATAGCAATACACATCCAGACAGGTTGATTGTACTAAACTGACTGCGACACAGACACCGGACCTAAGCCCCGCCCACCAGCTAGTGACATCACATCCTGCTATCATCACATCTTCCCCTTTTTCAAAGGCAAAGCATACATTCGCATATATTAAATAACAAGGTACACCAACAGGGTATACAACAACATTTTGTTTTAGAACATTATAAGAACAGATAGATTAGAAAACATGAACAAATAAATTACATCCTGACTTGGACATCGGGGTAGACTACCCTAGTCCACAGTGACCATGGGATTATTCTGCCCATACTTCCGGTCACTGTTCTAGCTAAAGTCAGTCCCTGTATCGGGCCGGAAGCCTCACCACTCTTCCGCTTGATGTAACTTTGCATGAACTGTCCTCTGATACAGAAGATGGTGAACAAGAGTCTGCTGGAGGCAAAGATATATCCCCGCTATGATCTTGCTGAGGGGAAGGCACCTCTCTTAGAACAGGAGATCCCACCGGCGGTGGTACTGAGGTATCCGGTTCCAGACTCTCAGGTACAGGCTGAAGATGTCTTCGGTTACGGCGTGTAACCGTCCCTCCCTCTGTAAGGACTGTGTAAGACCTTGGTTCTGGAGAGCGGCCCACTACCGTAGCAGGCGTCTTCCATTTCTTCTCATCATCCAGTTTAATTCTGACACTTTGGCCCGCTTTCAGTTCCTGTAAAGGCCTGACAGAATGTCTCCTGTCGTAGAAGAAACGATAACCCTTTTTGGCCTCTTCATCCCTCCTAAGGACTTCGTCCCGAGGAACAGGGCCAGGCGGCTTGAAGACACCCACTGAGGGTAAAGTGGTGCGAATCTGGCGTCCTAGCATCAGCTGTGCCGGGCTAAACCCGGTGGCTTGAATGGGCGTCGCCCTGTATGACAAGAGGGCTAGGTACGGTTCAGATTGCTTTAGGATGAATTTTGTTGTTTGAACTGCCCTTTCAGCCATTCCGTTGGCCTGCGGATAATGTGGACTTGACGTGGAATGTACAAAATCATATTCCCTGCTGAAAGCACTGAACTCTGTAGAAGCGAACTGCATGCCATTATCACTCACCAGCTCCATTGGAATGCCCCAGCGGGCGAACAAGCTCTTCAGGCGAATGATAACGGCCTGACTTGTGATATCATTCAGGGGTGCTATTTCCAAATACCTGGAATAGTAGTCGATGACAACAAGAAACTTTTTCCCGTGCAGTTCGCACAAATCAGCAGCTATTTTCTGCCACGGCCCCGCAGGCAGCGGAGTAGACATTAAGGGCTCCCTTCTCTGAGTAGGCCGGCGTTCCCGGCAAAAGGCACATTTAGACACATGATTTGCAATGTCGGAGCTGATCCCAGGCCACCACACAGCTGTAGCTGCTCTTTCTCTGCACTTTGTGATGCCTAAGTGCCCATCGTGTATCCTGTTCAACATCTCCTTCCTCATGCTGACAGGAATTACAATACGGTCTTGGAACAGCACCAACCCCTCCAGCTCCGTGAGCTGTGACCTCTCTGGCTGGTAAGCATTTAAAGACATCCAGGCTGCCCGGCTCTCGGGCCAGCCATCTCTTATGTACCTTATAACTTCTTGCAGATCTGTGTCCAAATATGTCTCTTTCTTTATCTCTTCCAGTTTCCTTGAAGAAATGGACTTAGAGGCCAGAACTGAATCAACATACACTTTTACATCCGACTCTGTGGAGGATTCTTCAGCAGCAGCCAGCGGGAGCCTGGACAGTGTATCTGCCACAACCAGCTGCTTCCCCGGCACATGCACTGCCTGAACATTGAACCTGAGCAGTCTCATTAAAAGTCTCTGGCATCTCAAGGGTGATTTGTCGATGTCATAAGAATTGATAAGAGGGACTAGCGGTTTGTGGTCAGTTTCCAGACTAAATTTCTCCAAACCCACTAGATAACGCTGAAAGCGCTCACAGGCCCAAACTGCAGCCAGGCACTCTTTCTCAATTTGAGCGTATTTTGACTCCGCAGCCGTCAGTGTGCGGGAACAGTAGGCGATGGGCTGTAGTTTGTTGTCATTCAGCTGCAGGAGTGCAGCCCCCAACCCATAACTGCTTGCATCGGCACTAACCACAGTCTTTTTCGAGGGGTCGTAGAACCCCAGCACTGGGGCAGACCCCAGCAGGGACTTAGCATGCAGGAACGCTTTTACTTGTGAGGGTCCCCAGACCCAGGCAACATCTTTCTTAAGCAACTCTGTGATAGGGTGCAAAACTGTAGATAAATCCGGAAGAAACTTGCCCACGTAATTTACAAGGCCCAATATCTGTCTCAGCTCATGTACATCAGAAGGGCTTTTCATCTGTTCGATAGCCCGAATTTTCTCGGGGTCCGGCTTGATGCCATCCCCGTTGATGATATGCCCAAAGTAGCATAATTCAGTTTTCCTAAAATGACATTTTTCTTTATTCAGCTTCAGCCCAGACTCTTTGATAGCCTGCAGCACACAACTCAAACGCTGATCATGCTCCTCCACTGTAGACCCATACACTAGAATGTCGTCCATGACGACTGCTGTGCCCACGTGGCCACTCAGGAGAGAACTCATTTCCCTCTGAAAGATCTCAGGAGCGGAGGATATCCCAAAGGGAAGTCTGCAGAAGCAGAACCGACCTACCGGAGTGATGAAGGTAGTCAGTTTGCGGCACTTTGGATCCAGGGGGATCTGCCAAAAGCCGCTAGAAGCGTCTAATGTGGAAAAGAACTTCGCCCCAGCCAACTTCGGGGCTATATCTTCCAATGTCGGCAGCACAAATCTCTCCCTCTTCACTGCCTCATTCAACCTTTTCAGGTCCACACAGATGCGCACCTTTCCATTTTTCTTTGCAACTGGAACAATGGGGGCACACCAATCAGTTGCTTCAACAACCTCTTCAATAACCCCCATAGACTTCATGCGCATGAGCTCTTTCTCCACTTGAGGCATGAGCGGGAACGGAATTCTACGAGGAGTAGAAATACTATACGGGACTGCGTCACTTTTAAGTGCTATACGGACAGGTTTGCAGCTCAGTAGGCCCAACTCGCCAAACATATCTTCAGAGATCTCATTCACTCTGGCCACGAGGCCCAAGTCACAGGCTGCTTTTCTGCTCAATAAACTGTTAACACACTGACCTCGGATCACATGCACCCACATGGTGAACTTCCTTTGTTTGTACTCACAGCTGGCAAGAAATTTCCCCACACAATCAATGCGGCCACCAGGACTATGAACATTTGTAGTAACCTTCGCCAGCTGGGGCTGTCGAGGCAGTTTCATAAATTCAGCAAAAGACATTACAGTGATATCAGCTCCTGTGTCAATCTTAAAATCAACATTGGCTCCCATTACAGTAAAGGTAACTTTCCAATCTTCCTCTGAGCTTGTCCGTTCCACAACAGACCCCACAAAAGACACTTCCTGACCCTCCTGGTCACTGTCCACCTGCATCTCCTTAATGTATTCAGTTTTACACACCACTTCAAAATGGCCTCTTCTGTTACATTTTCTGCATCTTTTATCTCTGGCCGGGCATATAGCACTCTGATCATGAGCCCGGTAGCACCGTGTGCATCGGCCATGTTGCGCCCATCCACTTCTAGGCCTTTCCAGTACTTTAGATCCTACCGCTCACACTGTGCCTTTCAACTAGTAATTTTCCTAGACTGTTGCCACTTCATCCACAATACTCCTCAGACCTCAGATCAGCACTTTGCTTTTTCCACCAGTTCACTCTGGCGGGCCTATCCTAATAGCCCCCCGTCCTAAGTTAAATCCAGGGCTCTAACTGCAGCTTCAGGGAGACTTCAGCATCTGCAATTCCAATAACTATTCTGTCTCTGATTTGCTCTTCTTTAGCAACCCCAAACTCACAGAATTCAGCTAATTTCATACAGGCTGCGCACAAATGACTCCACAGATTCTCCCACACGCTGATTACGTTTGTGAAAACAAGCTCTCTCATGAATCACATTTCTTTTGGGCACAAAGTGGGCACTGAGTTTATCCATAACTATATCAAAGTAACTTCTTCCCCTTCTTGGAAAGTAAAAGCATTGAACACTGGCTCTACATCTTTCCCCCATAGAGTATAAAAAGAGAATTAACTTGTACTTCTACACCTCTCCCCTTGTTCAGTTTGGATGCAATCCTGAAGCGCTGAAACCGCTGACCGCCATGTGGGCCAAGCTGCAGGCTGAGAAAAGTCAAAAGGCTCAGGTGGGGTAAACTTTGACATCGTTATCATCAGAAACAGAAGCCGTAGTCCAGAACTTCTGACACCCATGTCAATGAGATTGCAGGACATATGCAGGACACAGCAATGATGGTACAACTCTATTTTAATACAGAGCATAGCAATACACATCCAGACAGGTTGATTGTACTAAACTGACTGCGACACAGACACCGGACCTGTGACGAAAACCAATCTCGCCACTGTACATTGGAGGGCCTGTTATGGAACATTCTTTGGGCTGGAGGTACATGGCTTAAGGATACCCAGAGACTGCATGAAAATATGGAATTTTTATATGCTGGACACCCCATGTACTTTCATAACTCTGTCTTATGTCTATGTCACCCTGTATCCATAAATACAGGATGGGTACAGGGTGTGAGTGCACCTTTTGGGAGCAATTGTGACTCTATAAGCCAAGTGGGCATAAAAGACTTTATAGCTAATAAGAACTGTTCCTATATTCTGTAATAAGATGTATTCTATGTATGTTTCAGATCTGATTGTGTCTCAGGAGTTTGGTCTGGGTAAACTGATTGTGTCCTTGTGTGATTATGTTAACTAGAACTGCCCAACATCAGATTGTCTGAGTAAACGTTCTTCCCTAGTTAATTAACTTAATGTGTTAATCTGTTTTACCTGTGAATAGACAATTGTTAGAGGTTTGATGCATTGTTCATATGTTTGCTTTACTGTTAAACCAATGCCCTCTGTAACCTGAAGCCAGGGGTATAAATCTGTGTGCTGCCTTCAAATAAAGTAGTTATTCTTTTTTAAACCTGAAATGTGGAGCTTGGTCTCATGTTTGCAGGGAAACTGGCTGGGTTGTGAATTGCTGATTCCCTATGCAGGACATTGTTCATCTGCGTATTAACCCTTGGTACACAGTTGGTACTGTAACATTGGTGGCAGCGACGGAATGAACCTTATCGCCCCAGCAGAGCAACTACACAAGCCAGGAACCTCAGGAAGAGGGGGATTATTACAATACGGACTAAGATGGAAAAGAGAACAGTAAATTTTGCAGCTTTTAAAAACTTCCTGGAAACAGAAGGAGAGATTGATGGGTACCTTGCGGATTTTGAGGAGGCAATGTGCACTACACAAGGTACCCGCAGAGGACTGGGTCACGATATTATCTGGAAAATTATCCGGCCCGGGCCAGAGAGGCTTTTCGGGCCATTCCAGATGAGGAAGTCCAGGGATTATATACTGTAAAAGAGGGCTCTGCTCTCCAGGGTATGCGGTTACACCGGAGGCATACCGGAGACGGTTCAGAGACACTGTTAAATTAGCTGGAGATTCCTACCTTGAGTGGGCATGTAAGGTGCACACCGCACAGCAGCTCACTGGATAGCGGGGGTGCCAAGCCATATCTGGGGAAGAGGTGCTGCAGCTATTCCTGTTGGAACATTGCTTCGACAAATTACCCCGCAGGAGTTCGAGTGATGGGTTCGGGACCGTAAACCCTACCACCCTGCAGGAAGCGGCTCGCTTGGCAGATGAGTATACGGATGCCCGCAACTGGACATTGCCTACCACTAAGCCCCCTGCTAGAGAGGAGTACAGACCCCCAGTCACCCCCAGCACGCTGCCAGTTACCAAACCCCGGCGCACCGCTATTCACCCACACGGCCTCCGGCCACGAACCCCTACCCTCAGAGAGCCAGTTTCCATTCGCGGGCTACTCACAACCCTATTCGGTGCTTTAGAATGTAAGCAACTAGGGCACAAAAGACACAGAGTGTCCCCTAAAACGCAGCGAACCAAGCGCAGTCCTGGAGAAGAACCCGCCGGCGAATCCCACGTAATCCTCAGCCTGCGGCCCGCATACGTAGAAGGCGCAAGAATGCTGGAGCATCCTACATGAGGCAGACCTTGTGCAAGCTGGCCCCACCGGAATAACCGGCAACTGGGTTAAAGTGAATGGGAGAAGGTCAGTGGTCTACGGGATACTGGTGCTACCATGACCTTGCTTCAAAACGAACTTGGTGTCTGAGAAACAGTACACTGGAGACACTGTGGCTGTGAGGGTAGCAGGGGGCGATGTGTTCAGCCTACCTGTTGCCAGGGTACATTTGGATTGGGGAGTGGGCGCTAGACCTGTGAATGTGGGGGTCAAGAAGGACTTACCTGCTGATGTTCTTCTTGGAAATGACTTGGCCCCCCCTTGTTTCTGCCTACGCTCCTATGGGTCCCGCTGATGTTAACTCTGTGACTACCCGTGCCCAGATCCGTGCAGCAGAGACTGACCCACCTGCTGCTAAGCCCAGGACGCTGAGCTCAGTAAATCTCTATCCGCTATTGATATGTGGAGGTCCCGTTACAATGCGCTGATGAAGGAGAAGAGGAGCGCAGAGGAAAAAGCACGTTTAGAACAGGAATCTCTGCTAGACAAGCTGCACCGACAAACTGCAGAAAACACCAGCTGAGAGTGGAACATGAAACATTAAAGACAAACTTAGTGACACTGGAGGAGAAGCTGACGCTGGCTCATAGTGAGGTGCTGCAACTCAAGGGCACCCTATGTCAGTATGAAGGGATTGTGGATACCTATAAAGAGCAGTACAGAAAACTCGTAAAGAAGCTGATGTGATTTGAAGGACTGTTTGGCCCTGGTCTGGGCAACTGAGATCTTTGAACCCTTGTTTGTATGGACAGGAACTTCTCTCTCAGTAACAAGGAATACAGATGGATTGTCCCAGCAAACTGACATGCCCTACCAGGCGCCTCTGGTGGAATATGGCACAGTACATACACCCTGGACAGCCGAGCGTGCATGACAAACCAGAGGGAGAGGAGTTTGATGGTCCTGTCCCCCAGCAACACGGCTGTTTAGCCAAAGGGGAGACGACTTGGTCTCCCCCTCCAGCAGCACAGCCTATGTATCCAAAGGGGAGACAGTCGGTCTCCCCCTCCAGCAACCAGGCTCCCACCAGGCTACTTCCATGGTAGTGCTGGCACCCGGGGCAGAGTACAGCTGGTCTCTGCCCCACCTCGCAACCCACCAATTCAGCGTACCAGTCCCCCACACAGCTGTGGTGAGGGCACCCTGGAACATGGACAAGTTTTCCCCGTACTCAGGTGTAGTAACCCATTTATTGTGGGGTGGGCTGTACTACTAATTGTGTTTTATGGGTGGGTTGCTGACTAACCAGGGGCACTGACCGGCAGGAGGTCAGATACCCCTGTTAGTCTGTTTGGAAAAGGGGAGAGATGTGACGAAACCAATCTCGCCACTGTACATTGGAGGGCCTGTTATGGAACATTCTTTGGGCTGGAGGTACATGGGCTTAAGTACCCCAGAGACTCGCATGAAAATATGGAATTTTATATGCTGACACCCCATGTACTTTCATAACTCTGTCTTATGTCTATGTCACCCTGTATCCATAAATACAGGATGGGTACAGGGTGTGAGTGCACCCTTTTGGGAGCAATTGTGACTCTATAAGCCAAGTGGGCATAAAAGACTTTATAGCTAATAGAACTGTTCCTATATTCTGTAATAAGATGTATTCTATGTATGTTTCAGATCCTGATTGTGTCCTCAGGAGTTTGTCCTGGGTAACTGATTGTGTCCTTGTGTGATTATGTTAACTAGACCTGCCCCAACATCAGATTGTCTGAGTAAACGTTCTTCCCTAGTTAATTAACTTAATGTGTTAATCTGTTTTACCTGTGAATAGACAATATTTAGAGTTTGATGCATGTTCATAATGTTTGCTTACTGTTAAACCAATGCCCTCTGTAACCTGAAGCCAGGGTGTATAAATCTGTGTGCTGCCTTCAAATAAAGTAGTTATTCTATTTTAAACCGAAAATGGGAGCTTGGTCTCAAGTTTGCAGGGAAACTGGCTGGGTTGTGAATTGCTGATTCCCTATGCGAGGACATTGTTCATCTGGTATTAACCCTTGGTACACTGTTGGTACCGTAACAGGGACCTAAGCCCCGCCCACCAGCTAGTGACCATCACATCCTGCTATCATCACAGTTATGTTTAGCTTATATGCAACTCCTATGATTTATTGCATTGTTTCCTGTTTTGCATTTCCTGTTCCTGTTAGGTTCTCTGCTAAGATCATGGCTTATGTACACTAATGTTTGTACTGTCATTATTTACACCACATGGTGTCAGAAGTATCTGAGTCTGCGCTGTTTCTATACATCTGATGCTAAGATCATGGCTTCTGTACACTAATGAGTGTACTGTCATTATTTACACCACATGGGTGTCAGAAGTATCTGAATCTGCGCTGTTTCTATACATCTGATGCTAAGATCATGGCTTCGTGTACACTAATGCGTGTACTGTCATTCATTTACACCACATGGTGTCAGAAGTATCTGATCTGCGCTGTTTCTATACATCTGATGCTAAGATCATGGCTTCTGTACACTAATGCGTGTTACTTGTCATTATTTACACCACATGGTGTCAGAAGTATCTGAATCTGCGCTGTTCTATACATCTGATGCTAAGAACTTGCCAGTCTTGCAGTGAGAGACTTTAGAGCTGATTGTGCCTTCTGTAGCAATCACAGTCCTGTGCTGAAAAGCTGAGCACTGGAAGCAAGAAAAACAGCACCATGGCAGCTGCTAAACAGCATTCCACTGTCTGAGGCAATGAGGGTGAGTGGGGATTGCAGCAGTAAACTGGGACAAACTTCAGAGCTGAGTTTGAGGGAATTACTCCTAGCCACAGGGTTAAATGAGAAGCCTGCAGCAGTGGAAGCGAGCTACACTGAGGAGGGTGATGGGCAGTGAATGGCCCCCCCCCCCACGATGTTTATAAGCATAATTTTAACCTCACAGAGTAGCAAAAGAGGGGACACAAAAGCCATTCTAGATGCATTTGAAGCTTTTTTCAGACCTAAAAATGTCATATATGAAAGAATATATTTGGCAGCTGCAAGCAAGAAGAAGGTGAAGCACGACCGGCTAAGAGAAAAAGCTGCAAGCTGTGAGTATGGCTCTCTGAGAGATTAACTTATTCGTGACAAAATAGTTCTAGGTATTAATAGTGAAAGCACACGCCGCCGCCTATTGAGGGAACATGATTTAAACCTACAAGCAGCAATTGAGATATGTTGCAGTGCAGAACTACTGACAAACATATGAGAGCTGTGGAGCAGGAAAACAGACTGACAGTATCAATGCAGCCTCACAGCAACAAGCTAAGCTTGAAGAACCACCAGCACAGTTTCAGCAACAAAAATCACCTACGCACTCACCTATGAGCAAGCCTGCATCTGCAAGTACCTGTGGCAGTGTGCATGTACTGAGAGAAAGAACAGTGCCCTGCTTATGGAAAATCTGTAGAGCATGTGGTAGACTAAATCATCTTTGCTGGAGTTTGTCCTGTCAAGTAGAATGGAAGAAAGAAAGATGCACACAATTGAGCAAAACGTCAGATTCTGAGGAAGCACATTTTACATAGTACTGAGGTGGTTTACTCAAAAGAATGCATTGGTGCTGTAAAATCTAAGGGCCAAAAAATGGTTTGTAACATCTCAGACTAAATATATATGCCCAACCCTGTCTGCTGACTCAGGTTGCAACATGTGATGTCATGAGTTTAAAAGACAAGATTGAAAACTGGCACCTAGGGTACCTCTTCAGCCAAGCTAGCACTAAAATTTTAAGTTATATTCAGGGGAACTAATGGATTCATGGGGACTTTAAAAACAGAATGCAGCATACCGTGAACGTATTCACAAACTTGAATTTGAGATTGTGGAGGCCAATCAGAAACGCTATTGTCTGGTTCAACATTGGTGCGCCTGATCGCAGTTCACCATTCCTGCGGAACTACACAATGTTGATAATCAGCCTGCAAAATCCCTGACTAGGCCACCTGACAAAACAGCAAATCCTAAGTGTCTATAGTGATGTTGTTTTGATGGCCCCAGTAGTATCTGTTCCAGGAGAGGTACATTTTGAACTTGATCCTAGCATTCCACCAGTACAATGTGCCCCCACGCAATGTGCCAGTAGCCATTAAGCCACAGGTCAAAGCACAACTGGATAAGTATGAAGCTGAAAGACCATCTTACTTCAGTATCAGAGCCTACGGATTGGATAAGCACATGGTAGTTATTAGGAAGCCTGAGAAGATCAGAATTTGCATTGATCCCCAAGTTTCTGAACATGGCCCTGAAACGGTCACACTACTTAATGCCAACACTTGACGACGTTTGCACAAACTACCCAAAGCACGGGTTTTTACACTTGTTTGATGCAAAAGATGCCTTTATACAGTGCAAACTGGATGAAAAGAGTAGCTACATGACCACCTTCTGGACTCCTTGGGGGCAGAAAGAGATGGCTGAAACTGCCATTTGGAGTCTCTGTAGCACCGGAGGTGTATTAGCGAAAGCAGCATGAACTATTATGTGTGCTCCACGGAATTGAGCCAATAGCCGATGACATTCTTATAGTTGGCTGTGGTAATACAGATGAAGAAGCTGAGCATGACCATGATGAGAATCTAACAGCGCTACTGGATCATTGCAGGCAGGTGATGCATGAGACTCAGCGTAAAGAAATTGCAGTTCAAGGTGCAAGAGGTTTGTTTCCATGAACATATCCTGTCCTCACAAGGCTTAAAAGCTGACCCAGATAAGATTAGAGGCATTGTAGACATGCACACCCTGGTGACGCCAAAGCGGTACATCATTTTATTGGCTTTGTCACATACCTAGCAAAATTCATGCCGCACTTGTCTGAGGTTTGTCAGCCAATGAGAAGACTTCTGGACAAAGATGCAGTTTGGCACTGGCTTCCCAAGCATGACCAGGCAATGGAGGAGATAAAACACTTGGTCACCGCTGCCCCAGTGTTGAAATATTATGATGTCACAAAGCCTGTCACAATACAAAGTGACTCAAGCAAAAATGGGCCTCGGATGTTGTCTATTGCAAGAAGGTCAGCCAGTTGCATATGCGTCCAGAGGTCTTTTCGTCAGGCCGAACAGAATTATGCTCAAATTGAAAAGGAATGTTTAAGCATTGTGTTTGCTTGCCAGCGTTTTCATCATTATCTTTATGGCCGAGATACAATCAAGAGCTGAAACTGATCACAAGCCACTAATAGCCATATTCAAAAAGCCCCTTTTATGTGCTCCTAAGCGTTTGCAGAGCATGGATGCTTACATTGCAGCATTACAACCCTCAATGTTGTCTACAAGCCAGGATGTGAAATGTATATCAGTGATACCCTGAGCAGAGCTACAATGGATCATGTGCACTGGGAGGTGAGCATGAGCATCATACAGTTTGTTTGCTGCAACAGGAACAAACTTTATTTGCTGAAATCAATCAAGCGGACTATCTAAATGTCATGAGCATCAGCGGCTACATCAGCTCATACAGCACACAGACAGAGATGCAACTTTACAAGCACTGAAGTCTATTGTTCTGATTGGGTGGCCAGATGAAAAGGATGCAGCACCTGCAATTGTGAAAGAATATTGGTCCTTCAGAGATGAGATCAGCGTACAAAATGGTATCTTATACAAAGGTCCAAGAGTCATAATACCAAAGCACTTAGTGCAGAGATGTTATTACGCATTCACTCAAGTCACATTGGGGATGAGGTATGCTACAGACAAGCTTGTGATACTCTTTTCTGGCCCAACATGCAAGGTGAAATCAAAGCAATTGTCCCACTTGCAATGAATATGCACATTTGCAACAAAAAGAAACCATGATGTCACATGAGATACCTACACGTCCTTGGCAGATCGTCAGTATAAGACTTATTCAACTACGCAGGAGAAATAATATCTGATATTAGTTGATCATTACTCAGATTTCTGGGAAAATTGAATTTCTTCCTGACTTATCCACTGAAACTACAGTTAAGAGGTGCAAGGCTCAGTTTGCTCCAATAACCAGTCCGTTTCTACCAGCACATTGTTGTGCTCCGCAAGAGTGCACTCCAGTGCTACAGAACATGTAATGCAGCCAATTCCTTCATTATTGTGCACTCCAGTGCTACAGAACTTGTAATGCAGCCAATTCCCTCACTATGGTGTACTCCAGTGCTACAGAATATGTAATGTACTCAATCCCCTCACTATTGTGCACACCAGTGCTACAGAACTTGTAATGCAGCCAATTCCATCACTATTGTGCACTCAGTGCTACAGAACTTGTAATTCAGCCAATTCCCCTCACTACTGTTGCACTCAGTGCTACAGAACGTGTAATGCAGGCCAACTCCCTCACTATTGTGCACTCAGTGCGTACAGAATTGCAATGCAGCCAATTCCCTCACTATTGTGCACCTCAGTGCTACAGAACTTGTAATGCAGCCAATTCCCTCATTATTGTGCACTCAGTGCTACAGAACTTGTAATGCAGCCAACTCCCTCACTATTCTGCACTCCAGTGCTACAGAACTTGTAATGCAGCCAATTTCCTCACTATTGTGCACTCAGTGCTACAGAACTTGTAATGCAGCCAATTCCCTCACTATTGTGTACTCAGTGCTACAGAACTTGTAATGCAGCCAATTCCCTCATTATTGTGCACTCAGTGCTACAGAACTTGTAATGCAGCCAATTCCCTCACTATTGTGCACTCCAGTGCTACAGAACTTGTAATGCAGCCAATTTCCTCACTAATGTGCACTCAGTGCTACAGAACTTGTAATGCAGCCAATTCCCTCACTATTGTGCACTCAGTGCTACAGAACTTGTAATGCAGACCATTCCCTCACTATTGTGCACTTCCAGTGCACAGAACATGTAATGCAGCCAATTCCCTCACTATTGTGCTCTCCAGTGCTACAGAACGTGTAATGCCAGCCAATTCCCTCACTATTGTGCACTCAGTGCTATAGAACGGTGTAATGCAGCCAACTCCCTCACTATTGAGCACTCAGGCTACAGAATGTGTAATACAGTCAACTCCCTCACTATTGTGCACTCCAGTGCTACAGAACTTGTAATGCAGCCAATTCCCCTCACTACTGTGCACTTCAGTGCTACAGAAACTTGTAATGCAGCCAAGTCTCTTATTATTGTGCACTCTGTGCTACAGAACATGTAATGCAGCCAAAACCCTCATTATTGTGCACTGACTGCTACAGAACTTGTAATGCAGCCAACTCCCACACTATTGTGCACTCAGTGCTACAGAACTTGTAATGCAGCCATTCCCTCACTATTGTGCACTCAGTGCTAAAGAACTTGTAATGCAGCCAATTCCCTCACTATTGTGCACTCAGTGCTACAGAACGTGTAATGCAGCCAATTCCCTCACTATTATGCACTCAGTGCTACAAAACGTGTAATGAAGCCAATTCCCTCACTATTGTGCACTCACTACTACAGAACGTGTAATGCAGCCAACTCCCTCACTATTGTGCACTCAGTGCTACAGAACTTGTATGCAGACAATTCCCTCACTACTGTGCACTCAGTGCTACAGAACTTGTAATGCAGCCAAGTCCCTTATTATTGTGCACTCTGTGCTATAGAACATTTAATGCAGCCAAAACCCTCATTATTGTGCACTGAATGCTACAGAACTTGTAATGCAGCCAACTCCCACACTATTGTGCACTCAGTGCTACAGAACTTGTAATGCAGCCAACTCCCACACTATTGTGCACTCAGTGCTGCAGAATGTGTAATGCAGCCAACTCCCTCACTATTGTGCACTCAGTGCTACAGAACGTGTAATGCAGCCAACTCCCTCACTATTATGCACTCAGTGCTACAGAACTTGTAATGCAGCCAATTCCCTCACTATTGTGCACTCACTACTACAGAACGTGTAATGCAGCCAACTCCCTCACTATTGTGCACTCAGTGCTACAGAACTTGTAATGCAGCCAACTCCCTCAGTATTGTGCACTCAGTGCTACAGAACTTGTAATGCAGCCAACTCCCTCACTATTCTGCACTCCAGTGCTACAGAACTTGTAATGCAGCCAATTTCCTCACTATTGTGCACTCAGTGGTACAGAACTTGTAATGCAGCCAATTCCCTCACTATTGTGCACTCAGTGCTACAGAACTTGTAATGCAGCCAATTCCCTCACTATTGTGCACTCAGTGCTACAGAACTTGTAATGCAGCCAATTCCCTCACTATTGTGCACTCCAGTGCTACAGAACATGCAATGCAGCCAATTCCCTCACTATTGTGCACTCAGTGCTACAGAACGTGTAATGCAGCCAATTCCCTCACTATTGTGCACTTCAGTGCTACAGAACGTGTAATGCAGCCACTTCCCTCACTATTGTGCACTCAGTACTACAGAACTTGTAATGCAGCCAATTCCCTCACTATTGTGCACTCAGTGCTACAGAACATGTAATGCAGCCAATTCCATCACTATTGTGCACTCAGTACTACAGAACATATAATGCAGCCAATTCCCTCATTATTGTGCTCTCAGTGCTACAGAACGTGTAATGCAGCCAATTCCCTCACTATTGTGCACTCATTGCTACAGAATGTGCAATGCAGCCAATTCCCTCACTATTGGGCACTCAGTGCTACAGAACATGTAATGCAGCCAACACCCTCACTATTGTGCACTCAGTGCTACAGAACTTGTAATGCAGCCAATTCCCTCACTATTGTGCACTCAGTGCTACAGAACTTGTAATGCAGCCAAGTCCCTCAGTATTGTGCACTCCGTTCTACAAGACGTGGTGGCACTTTACAAATGAAAGATAAATGCTGATAATAAATGTGAGATTACACATTTATAAATGTCACATTATGAGAATCACTTGGACACTTCAAAGCCCCCCTGCTGAGTGACAGATTAGCTGGTGATCCCTGGATTCTCTACAGTAGACTAAATCTGTCATTGGTGCCCTGGCATGGGGTCCCTGTTGTCCTTACAAAGATTAATGAAGTGCAAACAGATAAGGGGACAGCTCTCTGTGCTGCTAGTCACAATATACAAAGCTGGGGTTTTTATATAAACATAATGGGCTTGTTTATCAAGACAGATACTCTTGATCATTAGCCCACCCAGTGTGACATTGCTAAGCACACAGGGCTGTCACACAGCAACACAGTGTCACACTTTATATCTAATAAACTTTATTAATAAGGTACCAGCACATCACATAGTACAATACAGGTATATTATATACAACTTAAGAACCATATAAAGAACACAAACATGTTCATATAGCAAGTTTATATCCGTGTACCCCCAGGAACATTTGCTGTTTATAACCTACTAGTCCTAAAACCCGTGTACACGGGCCAATTTTTGCAGTACAGCGGTTCCACCCCTTGCTCTCTCTCTACCCCCCTCTCTTCTGCTCTCTCTCCCCCTCCTCTCTTTTGCTCTCTCTCTCCCCCTCTCTTTTCCTCCCCCTTTTGCGCTCTCTCTCCCCCTTCTTTGCGCTCTCCCCCCTCTTTTGCTCTCTCTCTCCCCCCCTCTCTTTTGCTCTCTCTCTCCCTCTTTTGCTCTCTCTATCCTCCCTCTTTTGCTCTCTCTCTCCCTCTCTTTTGCTCTCACTATCCCCCCTCTTTTGCTCTCTCCTCTCTTTTGCTGTCTCACCCCCCTCTCTTTTGCTGTCTTCATTCCCCCTATTTTGCTCTCTCTCCTCTTTCTTTTTATCTCTTTCCCTCCTCTCTTTTGCTGTCTCTCTCTCCCCTCTCTTTTGCTCTCTCTTTCCCCTCTCTTTTGCTGTCTCCCCCCTCTCTTTTGCTCTGTCTCTCCCTCTCTTTTGCTCTCTCTATCCCCCCTCTTTTGCTTTCAATAACTCCCTTCTTTTGCTCTCTCTCTCCCCCTCTCTTTTGCTCTCTCCCCCCTCCCTTTTGCTCTCTCTATCCCCCCCTCTTTTGCTCTCTCTCTCCCCCCTCTATTTTGCTTTCTCTATCCCCTCTCTCTTTTGCTCTCTCTCTCTCCCCTTTTTTTAACTTTCTTTCCCTCCTCTCTTTTGCGATCTCTCTCTCCCCTCTATTTTGTTATCTTCCCCCCCTCTCTTTTGCTGTCTCTCTCCCCCATTCTTTTGCTCTTTCTCTCCCCCCTGTCTTGTGCTCTCTCTCCCTCTCTTTTGCTGTCCCCCTCTCTTTTGCTGTCTATCTCCCTCTCTTTTGCTCTCTCTATCTCTCCTCTTTAGATCTCTCTCCCCTTTCTTTTTTCTCCCTCACCCTCTCTTTTGCTCTCTCTATCTCCCCTCTTTTGATCTCTCTCTCCCCTTTCTTTGCTCTCCCTCCCCTCTCTTTTGCTGTCTCTCTCCCTCTCTTTTGCTCTCTCTATCTCCCCTCTTTTGACCTCTCTCTCCCCTTTCTTTGCTCTCCCCTCCCCCTCTCTTTTGTTGTCTCTCCCTCTCTTTTGCTGCCTCTATCTCCCCTCTTTTGATCTCTCTCTCTCCCCTTTCTTTTAATCTACCTTCCCCTCTCTTTTGCTCTCTCTATCTCCCCTTTTTTTTATCTCTCTCTCCCCTCTCTTTTGCTGTCTCTCTCCCTCTCTTTTGCTCTATTTCCCCTCTTGAACTCTCTCTCCCCTTTCTTATGTTTTCCCTACACTCCCCTCTTTTGAGCTCTTTTGAGCTCTCCGCACGGCCTTTCACGGGCCCGCACGGCGCCCCGGCCCCGCCTGGCCTCGTCCACGTCACGCCCGGCGGCCCATCACGCTTCTCACTCTGAGGCTGTCTGCAGTTCAGAAGGCCAGGTGTGTTTGTCCTCGCGCACAGTCTCTACTGCACATGACAGCTTCGGACAAACACACTTGGCCTTTTATAGTATAGGATGGATCTTAATTTGCTCTGAATAAACTTTATTAACAAGTTGTCTGTACGTTATGTTGCTCTATACAGGGTATTTTAGATACATTGTTAAAGCAATACAATTAACATTAACATTTTGATACAGCATGTTCAGAGCCATATACTCACAGGATCATATACTGCATGTAAAGTATGGCACTCAGTGCTCTCTATATAACCTTTATTTGCCAGTGGTGCCAGGGCATTATGTGGTGCTATACAGGGTATATAATGTAAAAACAATACAATACAACATTCAGGGCCCACAGGATCATATACTGCATATTGTACAAGGCACTCAGTGCTCTCTATATAACCTTTATTTGCCAGTGGTGCCAATGCATTATGTGGTGCTATACAGGGTATATAATGTAAAAACAATACAATACAACATTCAGAGCCCACAGGAATTTATACTGTATATTGTACAAGGCATCAGTGCTCTCTATATAACCTTTATTTTGCCAGTGGTGCCAATGCATTATGTGGTGCTATACAGGGTATATAATGTAAAAACAATACAATACAACATTCAGTGCCCACAGGAATTTATACTGCATATTGTACAAGGCATTCAGTGCTCTCTATATAACCTTTATTTGCCAGTGGTGCCAATGCATTATGTGGTGCTATACAGGGTATATAATGTAAAAACAATACAATACAACATTTCAGAGCCCACAGGATCATATACTGCATATTGTACAAGGCACTCAGTGCTCTCTACATAACCTTTATTTGCCAGTGGTGCCAGGGCATTATGTGGTGCTATACAGGGTATATAATGTAAAAACAATACAATACAACATTCAGAGCCCACAGGATCTTATACTGCATATTGTACAAGGCACTCAGTGCTCCCCTATATAACCTTTATTTGCCAGTGGTGCCAATGCATTATGTGGTGCTATACAGGGTATATAATGTAAAAACAATACAATACAACATTCAGAGCCCACAGGAATTTATACTGCATATTGTACAAGGCATTCAGTGCTCTCTATATAACCCTTTATTTGCCAGTGGGTGCCAGGGCATTATGTGGTGCTATACAGAGTATATAATGTAAAAACAATACAATACAACATTCAGAGCCCACAGGATCATATACTGCATATTGAACAAGGCAACTCAGTGCTCTCTATATAACCTTTATTTACCAGTGGTGCCAATGCATTATGTGGTGCTATACAGGGTATATTATATACATTGTAAAAACAATACAATACAACATTCAGAGCCCACAGGAATTTATACTGCATATTGTACAAGGCACTCAGTGCTCTCTATATAACCTTTATTTACCAGTGGTGCCAATGCATTATGTGGTGCTATACAGGGTATATTATATACATTGGTAAAACAATACAATACAACATCAGAGCCCACAGGAATTTATACTGCATATTGTACAAGGCACTCAGTGCTCTGAATATCTCTAACTGAATTCCCTGTATCTTTCTTGGAAAAATCCTGTAGGAACTCGGGATACATAACACTAATTTCACACCATTATAGCAGATTTCTTACTGGGGCATCTGGATAAACACAATTAGCAGCCAAATCTACTTTTAGCATAACAGGAGGCTGCCGGGTGCTTTTACACGTGACTTAAACAGGTAGAAAAGAAGATTTTCATCTTAAAAAAAGATCTAGGACTGTTAAATTCACTTTATCTATTTTCTCTTTAAGAGACTTTCACCTACTTACGAGATTTGCAGTAACAGGGGTAACGAGCACTTTTCCCTCACCGCTCACCTGCAGACAACGCTGGTATTACAGGTTTTTTTAAACCCGGCGTTAGCCGCAAAAAAGTGAGCGGAGAGCAAATTTAGCTCCACATCTTACCTCAATACCAGAGTTGCTTACGGTAGCGGTGAGCTGGTAAAACGTGCTCATGCACCATTTCCTCATAGGAATCAATGGGGGAGAATCAGCTGAAAAAAAAAACTAACACCTTGCAAAAAAGCAGCGTTCAGCTTCCAAAGCAGCCCCAGTGATTCCTATGGGGAAATACTTTTTATGTCTACACCTAACACCCTAACATGAACCCCAAGTCCTAAACACCCCCTAATCTTACACTTATTAACCCCTAATCTGCCGCCCCGACATTGCCGACACCTGCATTTTATTATTAACCCCAAATCTGCCGCTCTGGACACCGTCGCCACCAACATTATCCTATAAACCCCTAATCTGCTGCCCCCCAACATCGCAGACACCTACTTTAAATTTATTAACCCCTACTCTGCCGCCCCCAATGTCACCGCCACCTAACTACACTTATTAAGCCCTAATCTGTCGCCGCCAACATCGCCGCCACTATAATAAAGTTATTAACCCCTAAATCTAAGGTCTAACCCTAACACCCCCCTAACTTAAATATAATTTAAATACATCTAAATAAACTAAATTATTCCTATTTAAAACTAAATATTTACTATAAAATAAACCCTAAGGCTAGATTTAGAGTTGGGCGGTAGCCGTCAAAACCAGCGTTAGAGGCTCCTAACGCTGGTTTTTACCGCCCTCTGGTATTTGGAGCCAGTCATTAAAGGGTCTAACGCTCACTTTCCAGCCGCGACTTTTCCATACCGCAGATCTCCTTACGTCAATTGCGTATCCTATCTTTTCAATGGGATCTTTCTAAGGCTGGTATTTAGAGTCGTGGCTGAAATGAGCGTTAGAAATCTAACGACAAAACTCCAGCCGCAGAAAAAAAGTCAGTAGTTAACAGCTTTCTGGGCTAACGCCGGTTCATAAAGCTCTTGACTACTGTGCTCTAAGTACACTAACACCCATAAACTACATATGTACCCCTAAACCGAGGTCCCCCCACATCGCTGCCACTATATTTAAATTTTTTAACCCCTAATCTGCCGCTTCGTACACTGCCGCTACCTACATTATACATATGTACCCCTAATCTGCTGCCCCTAACACCGCCAACCCCTATATTATATTTATTAACCCCTAATCTGCCCCCCACAACGTCGCCGCCAGCTACCTACAATAATTAACCCCTAATCTGCCGACATGAGCTCACCGCTAGTATAATAAATGTATTGACCCCTAATCCGCCTGACTCCCGACTCAATAACCCTATAATAAATAGTATTAACCCCTAATCTGCCCTCCCTAACATCGCCGACAGCTAACTTCAAGTATTAACCCCTAATCTGCCGATCGGAGCTCACCGCTACTCGAATAAATTGTTTAACCCCTTAAGCTAATTCTAACCCTAACACTAACACCCCCCCTAAGTTAAATATAATTTTTATCTAACGAAATAAATTAAGTCTTATTAAATAAATTATTCCTATTTAAATCTAAATACTTACCTGTAAAATAAATCCTAATATAGCTACAATATAAATTATACATTATATCTTAGCTATTTTAGGATTAATATTTATTTTACAGGCAACTTTGTAATTATTTTAAACCAGGTACAATAGCTAGTAAATAGTTAATAACTATTTAATAGCTACCTAGTTAAAATAATTACAAAATTACCTGTAAAATAAATCCTAACCTAAGTTACAATTAAACCTAACACTGCACTATCAATAAATAAATTAAATAAACTACCTACAATTATCTACAATTAAACCTAACACTACACTATCAATAAATAAATTAAATACAATTCCTACAAATAAATACAATTAAATAAACTAACTAAAGTACAAAAAATAAAAAAGAACTAAGTTACAAAAAATAAAAAAATATTTACAAACATTAGAAAAAAATTACAACAATTTATACTAATTACACCTACTCTAAGCCCCCTAATAAAATAACAAAGACCCCCAAAATAAAAAAATGCCCTACCCTATTCTAAATTACAAAAGTTCAAAGCTCTTTTACCTTACCAGCCCTTAAAAGGGCCCTTTGCGGGGCATGCCCCAAAGAATTCAGCTCTTTTGCCTGTAAAAAAAAACATACAATACCCCCCCAACATTACAACCCACCACCCACATACCCCTAATCTACCCAAACCCCCCTTAAATAAACCTAACACTAAGCCCCTGAAGATCTTCCTACCTTGTCTTCACCATGCCAGGTATCACCGATCGTTCCAAGCTCCGAAATCTTCATCCAAGCCCAAGCGGGGGCTAGACATCCATCATCCGGCTGAAGTCTTCTATCAAGCGACGGCTTAAGAAGTCCAGAAGAGGCTCCAAAGTCTTCATCCTATCCGGGAAGAAGAGTAGATCCGGACCGGCAACCATCTTCTTCCAAGCGGCATCTTCTATCTTCATTCGATGAGGAACGGCTCCATCTTGAAGACCTCCACCGCAGACCCATCTTCTTCTTCCGACGACTTCCCGACGAATGACGGTTCCTTTAAGGGACGTCATCCAAGATGGCGTCCCTCGAATTCCGATTGGCTGATAGGATTCTATCAGCCAATCGGAAGAAGAAGATGGGTCCGCGGTGGAGGTCTTCAAGATGGAGCCGTTCCTCATCGGATGAAGATAGAAGATGCCGCTTGGAAGAAGATGGTTGCCGGTCCGGATCTACTCTTCTTCCCGGATAGGATGAAGACTTTGGAGCCTCTTCTGGACTTCTTCAGCCATCGCTTGATAGAAGACTTCAGCCGGATGATGGATGTCTAGCCCCTGCTTGGGCTTGGATGAAGATTTCGGAGCCTGGAACGATCGGTGATACCTGGCATGGTGAAGACAAGGTAGGAAGATCTTCAGGGGCTTAGTGTTAGGTTTATTTAAGGGGGGTTTGGGTTAGATTAGGGGTATGTGGGTGGTGGGTTGTAATGTTGGGGGGGTATTGTATGTTTTTTTTACAGGCAAAAGAGCTGAATTCTTTGGGGCATGCCCCGCAAAGGGCCCTTTTCAGGGCTGGTAAGGTATAAGAGCTTTGAACTTTTGTAATTTAGAATAGGGTAGGGCATTTTTTTATTTTGGGGGTCTTTGTTATTTTATTAGGGGGCTTAGAGTAGGTGTAATTAGTTTAAAATTGTTGTAATTTTTTTCTAATGTTTGTAAATATTTTTTTATTTTTTGTAACTTAGTTCTTTTTTATTTTTTGTATTTTAGTTAGTTTATTTAATTGTATTTATTTGTAGGAATTGTATTTAATTTATTTATTGATAGTGTAGTGTTAGGTTTAATTGTAGATAATTTTAGGTAGTTTATTTAATTAATTTATTCATAGTGTAGTGTTAGGTTTAATTGTAACTTAGGTTAGGATTTATTTTACAGGTAATTTTGTAATTATTTTAACTAGGTAGCTATTAAATAGTTATTAACTATTTAATAGCTATTGTACCTGGTTAAAATAAATACAAAGGTTTATTTTACAGGTAAGTATTTAGATTTAAATAGGAATAATTTATTTAATAAGACTTAATTTATTTAGTTAGATAAAAATTATATTTAATTTAGGGGGGGTGTTAGTGTTAGGGTTAGACTTAGCTTTAGGGGTTAATCCATTTATTATAGTAGCGGTGATCTCCGATCGGCAGATTAGGGGTTAATTATTGTAGGTAGCTGGCGGCGACGTTGTGGGGGGCAGATTAGGGGTTAATAAATATAATATAGGGGTCGGCGGTGTTAGGGGCAGCAGATTAGGGGTACATAACTATAATGTATGTTGCGGCGGTGTAGGGAGTGGCAGATTAGGGGTTAATAATAATATGCAGGTGTCAGCGATAGCGGGGGTGGCAGATTAGGGGTTAATAAGTGTAAGGTTAGGGGTGTTTAGACTCGGGGTACATGTTAGAGTGTTAGGTGCAGACGTAGGAAGTGTTTCCCCATAGAAAACAATGGGGCTGCGTTAAGAGCTGAACGCTGCTTTTTTGCAGGTGTTAGGTTTTTTTTCAGCTCAAACAGCCCCATTGTTTTCTATGGGGATATCGTGCACGAGCACGTTTTTGAAGCTGGCCGCGTCCGTAAGCACCGCTGGTATCTAGAGTTGCAGTGGCGTTAAATTATGCTCTACGCTCCCTTTTTGGAGCCTAACGCACTGAAAACCGAGCCATTCTGTGAACTCTAAATACCAGCGGTATTTAAAAGGTGCGGGAGAAAAAAAGCACGCGTAGCTAACGCACCCCTTTGGCCGCCAAACTCTAAATCTAGCCGTACGATAGCTACAATATAACTATAGTTACATTGTAGCCATCTTAGGATTTATTTTTATTTTACAGCAAGTTTGTATTTATTTTAACTAGGTACAATAGTTATTAAATAGTTATTAACTATTTAATAACTACCTAGTTAAAATAAGTACAAATTTACCTGTAAAATAAACCCTAACCTAAGTTACAATTACACCTAACACTACACTATAATTAAATTAATTACCTAAACTAACTACAATTAATTACAATTAAATTAAATAAACTAAAGTACGAAAAAAAACACTAAATTACAGAAAATAATAAAATAATTACAAGAATTTTAAACTAATTACACCTAATCTAATCACCCTAATAAAATAAAAAAGCCACCCAAAATAATAAAAAACCCTACCCGATACTAAATTACAAATAGCCCTTAAAAGGGCCTTTTGCGTGGCATTGCCCCAAAGTAATTAGCTCTTTTTACCAGTAAAAAAAAAATACAATACCCCCCCCAACATTAAAACCCACCACCCACACACCCAACCCTACTCTAAAACCTTCCCAATCCCCACTTAATAAAACCTAACACTAACCCCTTGAAGATCACCCTACCTTGAGAAGTCTTCACCCAACCGGTCAGAAGTGGTCCTACAGATGGCCAGAAGTCTTCATCCGATCCGGGCAGAAGAGGACCTCCAGACAGGCAGAAGTCTTCATCCAGGCGGCATCTTCTATCTTCATCCATCCGGAGCGGAGCGAGTCCATCTTCAAGCCATCCGACACGGAGCATCCTCTTCCATCCGACGACTAACACTAAATTACATTATCTTTAAGTGACGTCATCCAAGATGGCGTCCCTTCAATTCCGATTGGCTGATAGAATTCTATCAGCCAATCGGAATTAAGGTAGAAAAAATCCTATTGGCTGATCCAATCAGCCAATAGGATTGAGCTCGCATTCTATTGGCTGTTCCAATCAGCCAATAGAATGCGAGCTCAATCCTATTGGCTGATTGGATCAGCCAATAGGATTGAACTTCAATCCAATTGGCTGATTGCATCAGCCCAATAGGATTTTTTCTACCTTAATTCTGATTGGCTGATAGAATTCTAGCAGCCAATCGGAATGAAGGGACGCCTTCTTGGATGACGTCACTTAAAGGTACCGTCATTTAGTGTTAGTCGTCGGATGGAAGAGGATGCTCCGCTTCGGATGGCTTGAAGATGGACCCGCTCCGGATGAATGAAGATAGAAGATGTCGCCTGGATGAAAACTTCTGCCCATCTGGAGCTCCTCTTCTGCCCGGATCGGATGAAGACTTCTGGCCATCTGGAGGACCACTTCTGCCCGGTTGGGTGAAGACGTCTCAAGGTAGGGTGATCTTCAAGGGGTTAGAGTTAGGTTTTATTAAGGGGGGATTGCATGGGTTTTAGAGTAGGGTTGGGTGTGTGGGTGGTAGGTTTTAATGTTGGGGGGGTATTTGTACTTTTTTTTTACAGGTAATGGAGCTGATTACTTTGGGGCAATGACCCACAAAAGGCCCTTTTAAGGGCTTTTTGTAATTTAGTATAGGGTAGGGCTTTTTATTATTTTGGGGAGCTTTTTTATTTTATTAGGGGGATTAGGTGTAATTAGTTTAAAAAACTTGTAATTATTTTATTATTTTCTGTAATTTAGTGGGGTTTTTTTTTCGTACTTTAGTTTATTTAATTTAATTGTAATTAATTGTAATTAATTGTAGTTAGTTTAGGTAATTAATTTAATTATAGTGTAGTGTTAGGTGTATTTGTAACTTAGATTAGGGTTTATTTTACAGGTAAATTTGTAATTATTTTAACTAGGAAGTTATTAAATAGTTAATAACTATTTAATAACTATTGTACCTAGTTAAAATAAATACAAACTTGCCTGTAAAATAAAAATAAATCATAAGATGGCTATAATGTAACTATTAGTTATATTGTAGCTATTTTAGGGTTTATTTTATAGGTAAGTATTTAGTTTTAAATAGGAATAATTTATTTAATTGTAGTAATTTTATTTCGATTTATTTAAATTATATTTAAGTTAGGGGGGTGTTAGGGTTAGACTTCGATTTTGGTCCGGTCGGCAGATTAGGGGTTAAAAATGTATTTAAGTGTTTGCGATGTGTGTGGGGGGGCTAGGTTTAGGGGTTAATAGGTAGTTTATGGGTGATAGTGTACTTTTTATCACTTTAGTTAAGAGTTTTATGTTACGGCGTTAGCCCATAAAACTCTTAACTACTGACTTTTAAATGCGGTAGGTGTCTTGACAGGAGAAGCTGTACCGCTTACTTTTTCCAAGACTCGTAATACCGGCGTTAGGCAAATCCCATTAAAAAGATAGGGTACGCAATTGACGTAAGTGGATTTGCGGTATGCTCGAATCGTGGAAAAAAAGTGAGTGGTACACCTGTACCTGCAAGACTCGTAATACCAGCGGGCATTAAAAAGCAGCATTGGGACCTCTCAACACTGCTTTTTAAGGCTAACACAAGACTCATAATCTAGCAGTTTGGAATCCACATCCAGGTTATAAAAAGAGCATTAGTCTGCAAGGCTGACAATTTCACAGCTAAAAAAAGACTAAAATTATTTTATTTTTTTAAACATGACGTGGACTGTTACATTTCTAGTGTAAAAAAATAATACTTTATTTTTGTTCAAGCATTTTTTAAACACATTTTCTTTTTAATTGCAATTCGTTCAACCCTGTGGAAGTAATTTAGTTAATAGAAGTTGTGCTTCTGAACCACTCCAGATAAGGATACAGATGAGCCAATCAGGAGCAGGTATACATGCATATCCTCTAACCACTGGTCAGAGTGGGGTATTCTGGGAGTGAAACTTTGTCTAGTAATGTAACACTTTTGAAGGCGCTAAATATGCGGTAATAAATATAAATGTAATAGAACCAGCTAACAAAATGGTGCATTTTTTATTATTACACAAGATCAATATGATTATATACAATAAAATGTCTCTTCATAAGCCTTTTCAAAAGCCACAAATACAAATACATGATCCAACCAATATTAGTTTCATAACTTGTAGAAATGGACTTGAAGTTTACATAATTTAAAAGCAAAACTGGCAACTGTACATAGTTAGCGAAAATCAATCATTTGGCATTAATACCTCAGGTCATTTTACTTTTTTTATTAACTGTACATTTGTTTAACTTTCTATGGAGACTGACTAATCCTTTATAATAAGGTCTCATGATTACAAAACTCACAAAAAGATTGTATGGCACCAAGCCTCTCAGATCCAGATGCCAACGCCTTGCTTGTATGTGACACCGGAGCTGCTTGTGCAGCCGTAATGCCAAAGTAACACTTCATCTCTTACACTTTGTGTGTTAGTGAGATTTATACATAATCCTCACTGAGGAGTTGGCACACTTGTCCTGGCATGTAAATAACTTCAACTGCCAGCATCATGTATGTAACTAGCACTGTGAGGTTGCAGGTCCTGGTGAGGATTATGGCATCATGTATGTAACTAGCACTGTGAGGTTGCAGGTGCTGGTGAGGATTATGGCATCATGTATGTAACTAGCACTGTGAGGTTGCAGGTGCTGGTGAGGATGTTGGCATCATGTATGTAACTAGCACTGTGAGGTTGCAGGTCCTGGTGAGGATTATGCCATCATGTATGTAACCAGCACTGTGAGGTTGCAGGTGCTGGTGAGGATTATGGCATCATGTATGTAACTAGCACTGTGAGGTTGCAGGAGCTGGTGAGGATGTTGGCATCATGTATGTAACCAGCACTGTGAGGGTTGTGGGTGATGGTGAGGATGTTGACATCATGTATGTAACCAACACTGTGAGGTTGCAGGTCCTGGTGAGGATGTTGGCATCATGTATGTAACCAGCACTGTGAGGTTGCAGGTGCTGGTGAGGATGTTGGCATCATGTATGTAACCAGCACTGTGAGGGTTGTGGGTGATGGTGAGGATGTTGACATCATGTATGTAACCAACACTGTGAGGTTGCAGGTCCTGGTGAGGATGTTGGCATCATGTATGTAACCAGCACTGTGAGGTTGCAGGTGCTGGTGAGGATGTTGGCATCATGTATGTAACCAGCACTGTGAGGGTTGTGGGTGATGGTGAGGATGTTGACATCATGTATGTAACTAACACTGTGAGGTTGCAGGTCCTGGTGAGGATGTTGGCATCATGTATGTAACCAGCACTGTGAGGTTGCAGGTGCTGGTGAGGATGTTGGCATCATGTATGTAACTAGCACTGTGAGGTTTGTGGGGGATGGTGAGGATTATGGCATCATGTATGTAACCAGCACTGTGAGGTTGCAGGTGCTGGTGAGGATGTTGGCATCATGTATGTAACCAGCACTGTGAGGGTTGTGGGTGCTGGTGAGGATGTTGGCATCATATATGTACCAAGCACTGTAAAGGGTTGCGAGTGCTGGTGAGGATGTTGGCATCATGTATGTAACCAGCACTGTGAGGGTTGTGGGTGATGGTGAGGATGTTGGCATCATGTATGTAACCAGCACTGTGAGGTTGCAGGTGCTGGTGAGGATGTTGGCATCATGTATGTTCCCAGCACTGTGAGGGTTGTGGGTGATGGTGAGGATGTTGGCATCATGTATGTAACCAGCACTGTGAGGTTGCAGGTGCTGGTGAGGATGTTGGCATCATGTATGTAACCAGCACTGTGAGGTTGCAGGTCCTGGTGAGGATGTTGGCATCATGTATATAACCAGCACTGTGAGGTTGCAGGTGCTAGTGATGATGTTGACATCATGTATGTAGCCAGCACTGTGAGGTTGCAGGTGCTAGTGATGATGTTGACATCATGTATGTAACCAGCACTGTGAGGTTGCAGGTGCTAGTGAGGATCTTGGCATCATGTATGTAACCAGCACTGTAAAGGGTTGCGAGTGCTGGTGAGGATGTTGGCATCATGTATGTAACCAGTACTGTGAGGTTGCAGGTGCTAGTGAGGATGTTGGCATCATGTATGTAACCAGCACTGTGAGGGTTGTGGGTGATGGTGAGGATGTTGACATCATGTATGTAACCAACACTGTGAGGTTGCAGGTCCTGGTGAGGATGTTGGCATCATGTATGTACCCAGCACTGTGAGGTTGCAGGTGCTAGTGAGGATGTTGGCATCATGTATGTACCCAGCACTGTGAGGGTTGTGGGTGATGGTGAGGATGTTGGCATCATGTATGTAACTAACACTCAGCTAGATTACGAGTTTTGCGTTATGACTCAAAAAGCATCGTTATGGCCCGCTGCTATTACAAGTCTTGTCAGAATAGCTGTACCGCACACTTTTTTGGCCGTCATGCAACGTCAGTACCGCACTTTAAGAAAAGTCCTTTACAATGGGACTCCCATAGCGCCTGTATTACGAGTTTTGCTGTGAGACCAAAAAGTGAGCGGTACAGCCTAAAATTACAAGATCTGTACCGCCATCTAAAGTCAGTAGTTATGAGTCTTACATTACAAAGCTGTAGCATAAAACTCATAACTAAACTGTTAAAAAGTACACTAACACCCATAAACTACCTATTAACCCCTAAACCGAGGCCCTCCTGCATCGCAAACACTAAAATAAAATTCTTAATCTGCCGCTCAGGACATCGCCGCCACTTAAGAAATGTATTAACCCCTATACTGATGCTTCCCAACATTGTTGCCGCTATAATAAACCTATTAACCCCTAATCTGCCGTCCGCCTTCACCACCACTATAATAAACCTATTAACCCCTAAACCTAATCCTAACCCTAACGTAACCCTAACCCTGACACCCCTAATGTAAATATAATTAAAATAAAAAAACAAGAAAGAACAGAAGCGCCACATGGCCCAATATTGCTTGGCCCAAAATTTGTAGGTCTTAGAATAAGAAAAGAACTCACATTTAGAAGAGCACCTCAATCAGTGCTATAGAGGCAGTCTGGGATCTATTCGGTCACCCAGAAGACCAACTTCCCACACAGGATATGATGTCTGTATGAACAGAGAATGGACACAGATGCCTATATGGCCTAGTATTGTTGGTACAAAGGTGACAGGATATATAGTGATAAGAGTGGTACTCACAATGTGGATAGCACCTCCTTTGATGCTATAGAAGCAGGAATGGATCAATTCAGCCACCCAACAGACTTGTGGCAAGGCATTCAAAAAAGGCAGTAGTCCAGAGGGTCCCACAGCAATTCGGATAGTGGTTTTCCTCAGAAAAAGGGATACATTCCAGAGAAAAGGCAGCAAGTGTTCAAATGCTAAAATTGACTTTTATTAAAAAGATTAAAATTACAGGCAACGCGTTTCTCAGCCAATGGCTGTTTCATCAGGCTACCCTGATGAAGCCTGATGAAACAGCCATTGGCTGAGAAATCTAAATAAACCTAAGCTCCCCATTGCCCTGAAAAGGGCATTTGGATGGGCATTGCCCTTAAAAGGGCATTTAGCTCTTTTACTGCCCAAACCCTAATCTAAAAATAAAACCCACCCAATAAACCCTTAAAAAAACCTAACACTAACCCCCGACGATCCACTTACAGTTTTCGAAGACCGGACATCCATCCTCATCAAGGCGACAGAAGTCTTCATCCAAGCGGGTAGAAGTCCTCCTCGAAGCCAGCAGAAGTCTTCATCCAAGACGGCATCTTCTATCTTCATCCATCCGGCATCTTCTATCTTCATCCATCCAGCGCGTAGCGGGTTCATCTTCAAGACATCCGGCGCAGAGTATCCTCTTCTTCCGACGGTAAACGAAGAATGAAGTTTCCCTTTAAGGTACTTCATCCAAGATGGCGTCCCTTACATTCTGATTAACTGATAGAATTCTATAAGCCAATAGGGTAAAGGGTTAAAAATCCTATTGGCTGTTGCAATCAGCCAATAGGATTGAGTTTTCATCCTATTGGCTGATCCAATAAGCCAATAGAATTGAGCTTGCATTCTATTGGCTGATTGGAACAACGAGCCAGCCATAAAGCAAAACTCATAATCTGGTTGGCTGTGAGGGTTGTGGGTGCTGATGAGGATGTTGGAATCATGTATGTAACTAGCACTGTGAGGTTGCAGGTGCTGGTGAGCATGTTGGCATCATATATGTACCCAGCGCTGTGAGGGTTGTGGGTGCTGGTGAGGATTTTGGCATCATGTATGTTATAAGCACTGTGAGGGCTGAAGGTGCTGGTGAGGATGTTGGCATCATGTATGTAATAAGCACTGTGAGGGCTAAGGGTGCTGGTGAGGATGTTGGCATCATATATGTACCTAGCACTGTAAAGGTTTGCGAGTGCTGGTGAGGATATTGGCATCATGTAGGTAACTAGTACTGTGAGGGTTGTGGGTGCTGGTGAGGATGTTGGCAGTATATATGTACCCAGCATTGTTAAGGGTTGTGGGTGCTGGTAGGGATGTTGGCATCATGTATGTAACTAGCACTGTGAGGGTTGTGGGTGCTGGTGAAGATGTTGGCATCATGTATATAACCAGCACTGTGAGGGTTGTGGGTGCTAGTGAGGATGTTGCATCATATATGTAACTATCACTGTGAGGTTGCAGGTGCTGGTGAGAATGTTGGCATCATATATGTACCCAGCACTGTGAGGGTTGTGGGTGCTGGTGAGGATGTTGGCATCATATATGTACTCAGCACTGTAGAGGGGTTGCGAGTTCTGGTGAGGATGTTGGCATCATGTAGGTAACCAGCACTGTGAGGGTTGTGGGTGCTGGTGAGGATGTTGGCATCATGTATGTAATAAGCACTGTGAGGGCTAAGGGTGCTGGTGAGGAGGTTGGCATCATGTAGGTAACTAGCACTGTAAAGGTTGTGGGTGCTGGTGAGGATTAAAGCTTGATGCATTTAACCAGCACTGTGAGGGCTGAGGGTGCTGGTGAGGATATTGGCAACATGTATGTAACCAGTACTGTGAGGGTTGTGGGTGCTTGTGAGGATACTGTGAGGGCTGAGGGTGGTAGAGGGCATACTGTAAGGCAGTGATCAAGTGTGGAGGAACCACACGAAACATGTCTGCAGTTGCTGTTCTGTGACCCCGGATTGCGATTATGAGCTAAGGCTCTATTTGTTTTTATCACTTTGTCACCAATAAAGCTGTTTTTACCTTTTGGAGCTTTGGAGTTTTATGTCTGCTGATTCTTCCTCTTCCTGCAAGTGAGTGACGCCCGGAAGTACATGGTGATTGGCATACTGTAAGGGTTGTGGGTTCTGGTGGGCATATTGTGAGGGCTGTGAGTGCTGGTGGGGATACTGTGAGGGCTGCGGGTGCTGGTGGGGATACTGGGAAGTCTACGGGTGCTGGTGGGCATACTGTGGCATCTGCTAGTGGGGATACTGTGGAGCTGCTGGTGGGCATACTGTGAGGGGTGCAGGTGGGGATACTGTGAGGGCTGAGGTTGTTGGTGGCATCCTGACTTCTTGTAAGCAGGTCCTGGCACCATTATATTAAACACTACTTCTGCTTCAGCCACTGTCACAATGACCCAGGAGATAGATCTTCTGCACCTCACTGGGACTTCTTACTTTAAAAGTGCTAATTCCTGCCACTTAGCTATTTAGGCTTAGTAAGGGGTTTATGTCCTGAAAGAAATCGGATTAGAAACTTCTGATAATTCATAAAGAGCTTAAAGGTTTAAAGGGGAATCGGCCTTTTATCTTGTTATCAGTTAACAGTCGAAGGGCATGGCTGGTATCAAAGAGATGTATGTTGGTTTAACCATTTGTCTGCTAGAGGTGGCAGCAGCCCATTATATAGCATTCATTGTTTTACAGGTGTAGCTGAAGACACAAGGACTAAAGAGACAATAAAATATAATGATCTATTCAGAGCAATGAGGACCCTGTGAATAATATGACAATATATTTTTAAAAGCTAAATTATTAAAGAAATATTAAATAAAAAGCTATAAACAGCGCTTTAATAACAAAAAAATCAAATCTAAATTGTGTAGCATAAAATTATTTTATTTTCAAAATAAAAGGACTAAATGGCAGTGAAAATATCAAGAGAAAACACATGAAGGTTAAAAAATAAATGCCTCTTTATATCAGTGTATTCACACAGTGTGAGACACACTAGTTAGAGTTACTGACAACAATCATAGCAACGAGTACAAAATAAACAAAAAAAAACAAATACTAAGAGGCCTAGTTATCAAGCCGTCAACCTCAAATACGCTGGAATTCCGCAGCGTATTTGTGGCGAGGCTGATTCGCCTTAGTTATCAAAGGCTAGAGACCGGCAAAAGTAGAATTTTGTGACGTAAACTTCGATCCGCCGGACTCAGTCTGACACAGATCGATTCTTACGTCACTCCAGATGTTCCGCACACAAGTGTGGCACAATCTGACTACTTTTGCTAGTTATAAAAAAACTAGCAGGTACGCTCGGCACTTTTCCGGCCCAGGGTACCTGGTTTTCAATCCGCCGCCCTGGAGGCGGCGGATCCCATAGGAATCAATGGGAGTCTGACCATAGCGAAAGTACAAGTTCGCTGCTGCCAGACATCCCATTGATTCCTATGGGAACTGTCTACACCTAACACCCTAACATGTACCCCGAGTCTAAACACCACTAATCTGTCCACCCTACACCGCCGCAACTAAATAAATGTATTACCCCCTAAACCGCCGCTACCAGAGCCCACCGCAAGCTACTCTATACATATTAACCCCTAAACCGCCTCTCCCGGAGCCCACCGCAAGCTACTCTATACATATTAACCCCTAAACCGCCGCTCCCGGAGCCCACCGCAAGCTACTCTATATACATTACCCCCTAAACCGCCGCTACCAGAGCCCACCGCAAGCTACTCTATACATATTAACCCCTAAACCGCCTCTCCCGGAGCCCACCGCAAGCTACTCTATACATATTAACCCCTAAACCGCCTCTCCCGGAGCCCACCGCAAGCTACTCTATACATATTAACCCCTAAACCGCCTCTCTCGGAGCCCACCGCAAGCTACTCTATACATATTAACCCCTAAACCGCCTCTCCCGGAGCCCACCGCAAGCTACTCTATACATATTAACCCCTAAACCGCCTCTCCCGGAGCCTACCGCAAGCTACTCTATACATATTAACCCCTAAACCGCCTCTCCCGGAGCCCACCGCAAGCTACTCTATACATATTAACCCCTAAACCGCCTCTCCCGGAGCCCACCGCAAGCAACTCTATACATATTAACCCCTAAACCACCGCTCCTGGAGCCCACCGCAACCTATATTAAATTTATTAACCCCTAATCTGCCCCCCCTACACCGTCGCCACCTATAATACATTTATTAACCCCTATCCTGCCCCCCACTACACCGCCGCCACTGTAATAAAATTATTAACCCCTAAACCTAAGTCTAACACTAACCCTAACACCCCCCGAACTTAAATATTAATTAAATAAATCTAAATAATATTTCTATTATTAACTAAGTTAATCCTATTTAAAACTAAATACTTACCTGTAAAATAAACCCTAAGATAGATACAATATAAATTATAATTATATTCTAGCTATCTTAGGATTTATTTTTATTTTACAGGCATCTTTCAATTTATTTTAACTAGGTACAATAGCTATTAAATAGTTATTAACTATTTAATAGCTACCTAGCTAAAATAAACTGAAATTTACCTGTAAAATAAATCCTAACCTAAGTTACAATTACACCTAACACTACACTATACTTAAATAAATTATTCATATTTAAAACTAAATACTTACCTGTAAAATAAACCCTAAGATAGCTACAATGTAATTAATTATTACATTGTAGCTATTTTAGGAATTATATTTATTTTACAGGTAACTTTGTATTTATTTTAGCTCGTTAGAATAGTTATTAAATAGTTATTAACTATTTAATAACTACCTAACTAAAAGAAATACAAAGTCACCTGTAAAATAAATCCTAACCTAAGTTACAATTAAACCTAACACTACACTATCATTAAATAAATTAAATAAATTACCTACAAATAACTACAATTAAATACAATTACATAAACTAACTAAAGTACAAAAAAAAAAGCTAAGTTACAAAAAATAAAAAAAATAGGTTACAAACATTTTAAAAATATTACAACAATTTTAAGCTACTTACACCTAATCTAAGCCCCCTAATAAAATAACAAACCCCCGCAAAATAACAAAATGCCCTACCCTATTCTAAATTAAAAAAGTTCAAAGCTCTTTTACCTTACCAGCCCTTAAAAGGGCCATTTGTGGGGCATGCCCCAAAGAATTCAGCTCTTTTGCCTGTAAAAGAAAAATACAACCCCCCCAACATTAAAACCCACCACCCACATACCTCTAATCTAACCCAAACCCCCCTTAAAATAACCTAACACTAATCCCCTGAAGATCATCCTACCTTTAGTCGTCTTCACTCAGCCGAGCCACCGATGGAACTGAAGAGGAGACCTGGACCGGCAGAAGTGATCCTCCAAGCGGCGCTGAAGAAATCTTCCATCCGATGAAGTGATCCTCCAAGCGGCGCTGAAAAAGTCTTCCATCCGGGCGATGTCATCTTCCAAGAGGCGCTGAAGAAGTCTTCTATCCGGGCGATGTCATCTTCCAAGCCGGGTCTTGAATCTTCATCCCGCCGACGCGGAACATCCTTCTTTACCGACTCAGCCAATCAGATTCAAGTTCAATCCGATTGGCTGATCCAATCAGCCAAAAATCAGATTGAGCTTGCATTCTATTGGCTGATCGAAACAGCCAATAGAATGCAAACTCAATCTGATTGGCTGATTGGATCAGCCAATCGGATTGAACTTGAATCTGATTGGCTGATTCAATCAGCCAATCAGATTTTTCCTACCTTAATTCCGATTGGCTGATAGAATCCTATCAGCCAATCGGAATTGAAGGGACGCCATCTTGGATGACGTCCCTTAAAGGAGCCTTCATTCGTCGGTAGTCCGGCGGTTAAAAAGGATGTTCTGTGTCGGCGGGATGAAGATTCAAGACCCGGCTTGGAAGATGACATCGCCCGGATAGAAGACTTCTTCAGCGCCTCTTGGAAGATGACATCGCCCGGATGTAAGACTTTTTCAGCGCAGCTTGGAGGATCACTTCATCGGATGGAAGATTTCTTCAGCGCCGCTTGGAGGATCACTTCTGCCGGTCCGGGTCTCCTCTTCAGTTCCATCTGTGGCTCGGCTGAGTGAAGACGACTAAAGGTAGGATGATCTTCAGGTGATTAGTGTTAGGTTATTTTAAGGGGGGTTTGGGTTAGATTAGGGGTATGTGGGTGGTGGGTTTTAATGTTGGGGGGGGGTTGTATTTTTCTTTTACAGGCAAAAGAGCTGAATTCTTTGGGGCATGCCCCACAAATGGCCCTTTTAAGGGCTGGTAAGGTAAAAGAGCTTTGAACTTTTTTAATTTAGAATATGGTAGGGCATTTTTTTATTTTGGGGGGGTTTGTTATTTTATTAGGGGGCTTAGATTAGGTGTAAGTAGCTTAAAATTGTTGTAATATTTTTAAAATGTTTGTAACCTATTTTTTTTATTTTTTGTAACTTAGCTTTTTTTATTTTTTGTACTTTAGTTAGTTTATGTAATTGTATTTAATTGTAGTTATTTGTAGGTAATTTATTTAATTTATTTAATGATAGTGTAGTGTTAGGTTTAATTGTAACTTAGGTTAGGATTTATTTTACAGGTAATTTTGTATTTATTTTAGCTAGTTAGTTATTAAATAGTTAATAACTATTTAATAACTATTCTAACTAGCTAAAATAAATACAAAGTTACCTGTAAAATAAAAATAAATCCTAAGATAGCTACAATATAATTATTATTTATATTGTAGCTATATTAGGGTTTATTTTACAGGTAAGTATTTAGTTTTAAATAGGAATAATTTATTAAAGTATAGTGTATTGTTAGGTGTAATTGTAACTTAGGTTAGTTTTTATTTTACAGGTAAATTTCTCTTTATTTTAGCTAGGTAAGCTATTAAATAGTTAATAACTATTTAATAGCTATTGTACCTAGTTAAAATAAATTGAAAGTTGCCTGTAAAATAAAAATAAATCCTAAGATAGCTACAATATAATTATTATTTATATTGTAGCTATATTAGGGTTTATTTTAAAGGTAAGTATTTAGTTTTAAATAGGATTAATTTAGTTCATAATAGAAATATTATTTAGATTTATTTAATTAATATTTAAGTTAGGGGGGTGTTAGGGTTAGTGTTAGACTTAGGTTTAGGGGTTAATAAATTTATTACAATGGCGGCGGTGTAGTGGGGGGCAGGATAGGGGTTAATAAATTTATTATAGGTGGTGACGGTGTAGGGGGGGGCAGGATAGGGGTTAATAGGTATAATGTAGGTGGCAGTGGTGTCCGGGAGCGGAGGTTTAGGGGTTAATACATTTATCAGAGTTGCGGCAGGGTCTAGGAGCGGCGGTTTAGGGGTTAATACATTTATCAGAGTTGCGGGAGGGTCTAGGAGCGGCAGATTAGGGGTTAGTAACTTTATTTAGTTGCGGGGGGCTCCGGGGGCGCCGGTATAGGGGGTAGAACAGTGTAGTTAGTGTGAGTGCTTAGTGACAGGCTAGCAATAAAGCTGGGAAAAAGCCGAAGAGCAGCGAGATCGGATGAGTGATAACTCTCACAGTCCGCTGCTCATCGCCCCGCGGCTTTTTGACAGCTTTATTTGATAACTTAGGCAAAATTTTTCAGGTCCGCGGCGGCGATGTGTGGCGAGCTTAGGCGGGCGTATTGGGCCGGCGAAGGCAGGCGAAGTTGACACGTTGATAACTACCCCCCTAAATGATCTGTATCAACAGATGGTGAAGCTCAAATAATCAACATCAATAAAAATGGTAATGATACATAGAAATGCTAAAAAGATGCAAATCGTAACACTTGCCTGGCCACAGTTCCACAATGCTTTTCAGGGACACGGCCCTTCATCAGGTAAGAACTTTCAGGTAGCAAACAAATGTGTATAAAGGAGCACCGGATCAGCGGATAAAGTAAAAACGGCTTTATTTCTAATAAATTAAAAATTAGCACATAGCATTTGTACAGGAATGTCAGGGATTATTACCCGGTAGTCAGAAAAAACTGCTGACGCATTTCAGCTTTACACCGTACTCTAGCCACTTAAAAATCATTAATATGATACTCATTTAAAAACTAATGGCTACATGTTAATTGGTCAGAATTCCACCAATAGAGGATCACATAAAGATTAACTATTCTAGGCTCAAAGACTTTTTTCAAATGCTTTTAAACTTATGGAAAATTTCAATGTGTTTTTTCATATACAATCCATTGCCTATTGCTCATAATGCTGTTCTGTTTCTTATTCTATGGCCCAACACTGTTGTGATCTTTGTATCTGTCACTACTAAAGTTTATTTCTACTTCCTCAGATGCTATGAAGGGAACAAAATACGGATATCTAATAAATTCACAGGAAGATTTTCCTAAAAAGGGGATTGATACAAATATATATATATATATATATATATATATATATATAAAGCCAAAAAGAAGAGCACTCCAAAGGTCTTGTACAGTTAGTATAGTCACCTTTAATGTGAACGCTTTTGAGTCAGAGCGACCCATCCTCAGACATAAAGTGAACTGTTGCACCTACCCATCACCCAGAATATAACGGCATCTCAGCAGGACGTCACGTTCTCCTTAGTAGACTCGCCCCCAACATGGACATAGTCATCCAAGGTAGTGTGCGTCTGTTTACACATAACCTGTGCATAAAAATGTAAAAGCACAAACAAATAAATAGTTACTGTAAGCAACATGACATATCAAGAGGGTACAGTCTTAAACCAAACTCTATTAGCCAAAACCGACAGTCCGTGTAACTATAGTAACCGACGCTAAAAGTGCCACTATCTATACGGAAGTCCTAGGCGGGCAGGAGTGGACGGTCGGGCAGCATAGCTAAATGGGAAAGAATAATAATATTAATATCCAAAAAAGAATATACATGTATATATAAGAAGCCAGCATTGATCAAATACTATCACTAATCTGTGATTACTCAAACATATATTCTTAGAAAAATCTCATCCGTACAGCGAGAGGTCTGTGCTATATACTCACTAGAGCCTGAACTACAGAAGACGGTTACCATAGTAACCGAAGCTCCCAAGCACACAACCAAAAGTGGCTAGTGTGTCAGCGGGTAGACTCTCAGACCTCTGCTGTCAAATGATAAAAACAAATATATATAGTAAATTATATTATTATTATTATATCTACCTAAGAGCTAGGTGACAGGAGTATATAAATGACAGAAATACATAAGATGAATAGACTGAAACACAATTCAACATAGGGAGAAAGGCAACAGCGTAACCAAAAGCCAGCAAGGGGCAATAGGTAACACACTAAATAGATTATGGATCTCACAATCATCAATCGGATGGGCTACAGGAGGAGGAATTTGAAACAGAATTATTTTGATTAGAGGAGATCATCTTTTTCAAGAGGTATATAGATGAACTCTTTCTGTTGTGGTCGTGCACTGCAGAGGATCTAGATATATGGTTCCAACAATTGAATTCTGTCAACTCTGCATTAAAATTCAAAATGCACTATGACAAAACACAGATAGACTTCCTCGATGTTTGGCATTACAAGCATGAGGTAGGCTACATTCGACACTATTCCATAAGGAAACTGATAGGAACGCATTATTGCATTGCATTGCTCAGAGTAATGAGGAACAATACCGAGACAAACAAGTGGGATGAACAACTTGATGAGATGTTACAACGCTTTCATGCACGTGATTACCCTAAGAGTCTCTTGGAAACCCAGTGTAAACATCTATTGGAAGAACAAGATTATGCAAGAACTTCGGAATGACATTTGTCACTACCTACACTAGTGATAAAAGAACACTAATGGATACAGTGAACAAACATTGAGAGATTGTAAATACAGACAAAGCTCTTCCTCTATTTGAGATGTCACCACCATGGATTATAAAAGGGCAAGATCTTTGCAGGACTTTTTAATCAAAATTGACCCCGTACACTGTTACAAACAGTTGACATGGCTGGATACAAAGAAACCAGGGGTTTTCCGATGTTTGGGATGCACCACCTGTGGGGGACTCATTACTGGCCCCTCATTCACCCACCCCCACAGACGCAAGATTTATAAACACAGACACCGCTTAACATGTACAACAACACACATTTGCCTAGATTTAGAGTTCTGCGTTAGCCGTCAAAACCAGCGTTAAGGGGTCCTAACGCTGGTTTTGGCCGCCCGCTGGTATTTAGAGTCAGTCAGGAAAGGGTCTAACGCTCACTTTCCAGCCGCGACTTTTCCATACCGCAGATCCCCTTACGTCAATTGCATAACCTATCTTTTCAATGGGATCTGCCTAACGCTGGTATTTAGAGTCTTGGCTGAAGTGAGCGTTAGAAATCTAACGACAAGACTCCAGCCGCAGAGAAAAGCCAGGAGTTAAGAGCTTTATGGGCTAACGCCAGTTTATAAAGCTCCTAACTACTGTGCTCTAAAGTACACTAACACCAATAAACTACCTATGCACCCCTAAACCGAGGTCCCTCCACATCGCCGCCACTCTAATAATTTTTTTTAACCCCTAATCTGCCGACCGCACACCGCTGCAACCTACATTACCCCTTTGTACCCCTAATCTGCTGCCCCTAACATCGCCGACACCTACATAATATTTATTAACCCCTAATCTGCCCCCCCCAACGTCGCCGCTACCTTACCTACACTTATTAACCCCTAATCTGCCGACCGGACCCCTCTGCCACTCTAATAAATGTATTAACCCCTAAACCGCCTCACTCCCGCCTCAAAAACCCTATAATAAATTTTATTAACCCCTAATCTGCCCTCCCTAACATCGCCGACACCTAACTTCAAGTATTAACCCCTAATCTGCCGACCGGACCCCTCTGCCACTCTAATAAATGTATTAACCCCTAAAGCTAAGTCTAACCCTAACCCTAACACCCCCCTAAGTTAAATATAATTTGTATCAAACGAAATAAATTAAATATTATTAACTAAATTATTCCTATTTAAAACTAAATACTTACCTGTAAAATAAACCCTAATATAGCTACAATATAACTAATAATTATATTGTAGCTATTTTAGGATTTATATTTATTTTACAGGCAACTTTGTATTTATTTTAACTAGGTACAATAGCTATTAAATAGTTATTTACTATTTAATAGCTACCTAGTTAAAATAATTACAAAATTACCTGTAAAATAAATCCTAACCTAAGTTACAATTAAACTTAACACTACACTATCAATAAATTAATTAACTAAACTACCTTCAATTACCTACAATTAAATCAACTAAACTAAATTACAAAAACATACAAACACTAAATTACAAAAAATAAAAAAAGATTACAAGAATTTTAAACTAATTACACCTACTCTAAGCCCCCCTAAAAAAATAACAAAGCCCCCCAAAATAAAAAAATGCCCTACCCTATTCTAAAATAAAAAGTTAACAGCTCTTTTACCTTACCAGTCCTTAAAAGGGCCTTTTGCCGGGCATGCCCCAAAGAAAACAGCTCTTTTGCCTGTAAAAAAAACATACAATACCCCCCCAACATTACAACCCACCACCCACATACCCCTAATCTAACCCAAACACCCCTTAAAAAACCTAACACTAAGCCCCTGAAGATCTTCCTACCTTGTCTTCACCACACCGGGTATCACCGATCCGTCCAGAAGAGGGTCCGAAGTCTTCATCCTATCCGGCAAGAAGAGGTCCAGAAGAGGGTCCAAGTCTTCATCCTATCCGGGCAGAAGAGGACATCCGGACCAGCAGACATCTTCATCCAGGCGGCATCTTCAGGCGGAGCGGGACCATCTTGAAGCAGCCGACGTGGAGCCATCCTTCTTCACCAACGGACTAATGATGAATGAAGGTTCCTTTAAATGACGTCATCCAAGATGGCATCCCTCGAATTCCGATTGGCTGATAGGATTCTATCAGCCAATCGGAATTAAGGTAGGAAAAATCTGATTGGCTGATTTAATCAGCCAATCAGATTCAAGTTCAATCAGATTGGCTGATTGGATCAGCCAATCAGATTGAGCTTGCATTCTATTGGCTGTTCTGATCAGCCAATAGAATGCAAGCTCAATCTGATTGGATCAGCCAATCGGATTGAACTTGAATCTGATTGGCTGATTCAATCAGCCAATCAGATATTTCCTACCTTAATTCCGATTGGCTGATAGAATCCTATCAGCCAATCGGAATTCGATTGACGCCATCTTGGATGACGTCATTTAAAGGAACCTTCATTCATCGTTAGTCCGTCGGTGAAGAAGGATGGCTCTGCGTCGGCTGCTTCAAGATGGTCCCGCTCCGCGCCGGATGGAAGAAGATAGAAGATGCCGCCTGGATGAAGATGTCTGCCGGTCCGGATGTCCTCTTCTGCCCGGATAGGATGAAGACTTTGGACCCTCTTCTGGACCTCTTCTTGCCGGATAGGATGAAGACTTCGCACCCTCTTCTGGACGGATCAGTGATACCCGGCGTGGTGAAGATAAGGTAAGAAGATCTTCAGGGGCTTAGTGTTAGGTTTTTTAAGGGGGGTTTGGGTGGGTTAGATTAGGGGTATGTGGGTGGTGGGTTGTAATGTTGGGGGGGTATTGTATGTTTTTTTTACAGGCAAAAGAGCCGTTTTCTTTGGGGCATGCCCCGCAAAAGGCCATTTTAAGGGCTGGTAAGGTAATAGAGCTGTTAACTTTTTATTTTAGAATAGGGTAGGACATTTTTTTATTTTGGGGGGCTTTGTTATTTTTTAGGGGGCTTAGAGTAGGTGTAATTAGTTTAAAATTCTTGTAATCTTTTTTTATTTTTTGTAATTTAGTGTTTGTTTATTTTTGTAATTTAGTTTAGTTGATTTAATTGTAGATAATTGTATGTAGTTTAGTTAATTAATTTATTGATAGTGTAGTGTTAGGTTTAATTGTAACTTAGGTTAGGATTTATTTTACAGATAATTTTGTAATTATTTTTACTAGGTAGCTATTAAATAGTAAATAACTATTTAATAGCTATTGTACCTAGTTAAAATAAATACAAAGTTGCCTGTAAAATAAATATAAATCCTAAAATAGCTACAATATAATTATTAGTTATATTGTAGCTATATTAGGGTTTATTTTACAGGTAAGTATTTAGTTTTAAATAGGGATACTTTAGTTAATAAGAGTTAATTTATTTTGTTAGATAACAATTATATTTAACTTAGGGGCGTGTTAGGGCTAGACTTAGCTTTAGGGGTTAATAACTTTATTAGAGTAGCGGCGAGGTCCGGTCGGCAGGTTAGGGGTTAATACTTGAAGTTAGGTGTTGCCGATGTTAGGGAGGGCAGATTAGGGGTTAATAAAATTTATTATAGGGTTTTTGAGGCGGGAGTGCGGCGGTTTAGGGGTTAATACATTTATTATAGTGGTGGCGAGGTCCGGTCGGCAGATTAGGGGCTAATAAGTGTAGGTAAGGTAGCGGCGACGTTAAGGGGCAGATTAGGGGTTAATAAATATAATATAGAGGTCAGCAATGTTAGGGGCAGCAAATTAGGGGTACATAGCTATAATGTAGGTTGCGGCGGTGTACGGAGCGGCAGATTAGGGGTTAATAGTGTAATGCAGGGGTCAGCGATAGCGGGGACGACAGATTAGGGGTTAATAAGTGTAAGATTAGGGGTGTTTAGACTCGGGGTTCATGTTAGAGTGTTAGGTGCAGACTTAGGAAGTGTTTCCCCATAGGAAACAATGGGGCTGCGTTAGGAGCTGAACGCTGCTTTTTTGCAGGTGTTAGGTTTTTTTTTAGCTCAAACTGCTCCATTGTTTCCTATGGGGATATCGTGCATGAGCACGTTTTTCACGCTAGCCGCGTCCATAAGCAACACTGGTATTGAGAGTTGAAGTGGCGGTAAATTATGCTCTACGCTCCCTTTTTGGAGCCTAACTCAGCCCTTCAGAGAACTCTAAATACCAGCGTTGTTTAAAAGGCGCGTGGGGGAAAAAAAGCAGCGTTAGCTATGCGGGTCGTTACCGACAAAACTCTAAATCTAGCCGATTGTGTATTTATTGCACTGTATTTGTGGCTTGTATTATGTAGGCAAGACCTCAGATTTGCGGACGCGGATGGCAAACCATCGCTCTGCAATCCGCACTGCCTTAAAGAGGGACACTTCAGAACAGCCGGTGGCCAAGCATTTTCAGGAACATCAACATAAAGTTACTGATCTTAAATAAACCATCATTGACCATGTACCCCCAATGAACAGAGGGGGTGATCGGAACAAAATTCTGCTGCAGAAAAAGGCCAAATGGACTTTTCATCTTGACACCATTATACCAAAGTGACTTAATACCCACATAGACTGGCAGATTTTCCTGTAGCCCATCCGATGGATGATTGTGAGATCCATGATCCATTTAGTGTGATACCTATTGCCCCTTGCTGGCTTTTGGTTATGCTATTGCCTTTCTCCCTATGTTGAATTGTGTTTCAGTCTATTCATCTTATGTATTTCTGTCATTTATATACTCTTGTCACCTAGCTCTTGGGTAGATATAATAATAATAATAGAATATACTATATATATTTGTTTTTATCATTTGACAGCCGAGGTCTGTGAGTCTACCCGCTGACACACTAGCCCCTTTTGGTTGTGTGCTTGGGAGCTTCGGTTACTATGGTAACCGTCTTCTGTAGTTCAGGCTCTAGTGAGTATATAGCACAGACCTCTCGCTGTATGGATGAGATTTTTCTAAGAATATATGTTTGAGTAATTACAGATTAGTGATAGTATTTGATCTATGCCAGCTTCTTAAATATACATGTATTTTCTTTTTTGGATATTAATATTATTATTCTTTTCCATTTAGCTATGCCGCCCGACCATCTACTCCTGCCCACCGAGGACTTTCCGTATACGGAAACTTTTGGAGTAACAGATACAAAGATCACAACAGTGTAGGACCACATAATAAGAAACAGGACAGCATTAGGACTGTTTATTTTTTTATATTTAGAAATGCATATTGTTATGAGCAATAGGCAATGATAAACACATTCAAATTTTCCATAAGTTTAAAAGCATTTGAAAAAAGTCTTTGATGAAGAGCCTAGAAATAGTTAATCTGTATGTGATCCTCTATTGGTGGAATTCTGACCAATTAACCAGTAGCCATTGGTTTTTAAATGAGTTTCATATTAATGATTTTTAAGTGGCTAAGAGTACGGCGTAAAGCCAAAACGCGTCAGCCGTTTTTTCTGACTACCAGGTAATAATCCCTGACATTCCTGTAGGAATGCTATGTGCTAATTTTTAATTTATAAGAAATAAAGCCGTTTTTACTTTATCCGCTGATCCGGTGCTCCTTTATACACATTTGTTTGCTATTTTTTTCAAAAGTTTGGGGCTGCAAAGTGTAGCAGGGATCTTGAAGCAAAGTGCCTGTCTCGGATTGGAGGGCTTTTCACTCACACACCACCGGATCATCAAATGGATGCATGAACTGGCTTTGAATGAGCATATGTCACACGCCATACACGCTACACAACCGAATGGTTCTAAGGAGCTGGAGATGAGCTATGTAAGCTGACAGATTCGCCACCCGTTACCAACATAACCCAAAGGATTGGGTAAGGTAGATTGCTGTTTCCAAGTTTATATGGACATTAAGAGAAAGTATTTAGTTTGTTGTAAATCCATCGTAATGCCTATTACATGTTATTAGACAAATGCTATTTGCTGCTATACGCCACACAGGCAGGTTACTGAACACTGAATGCTATTAAGTGCTATCAAGTACAATGACATAGAAAAGAGAATGCTATTTGATTTGGTCGCTACAGCTACTTATGTTGGTGTTGGTGGACATGCAAAAAGACTGTTACTAAAACCTGCTTTCCTAATGGGATTTGGGAAGATGAGATGATGAATGTCTTTAATATTTTAGGAATCCTTACAATGGGGATAATGAGTGTATGTGAGATTTAGTTTGCCCTAATTATGTATTTGAATTTGAGTATTAATAGATATTATAAAAGAGACAGAATGTATTTACCTCTCATATACCAATAAAGATAGTACAGAATTTTGGGGGATAGTTCTAGAAACACCCACAACGTAATTTTTTGATTTACTAAGAACTTTCAGGTGTCAGCTAATTGCCTTTTAAGCAGCTCTATACTCACCATGCTTTACTGCATAAACCAATAGATTTATGGAACTTTTGTTTTTTACCTTCTCTTCTCAATCGTCACTAAAGTCCCATGGGTTTCAATACCATTTGTATGCCGATGACACCCAAATCTAACTCTCTGCACCAGACCTACCTCCTTCCTTACTAACCCGTGTCACTAACTGTCTTTCTCACATCTCATCTTGGATGGCCTCTCACTACCTTAAGCTAAATCTCTCAAAAACTGAACTCCTTATTTTTCCCCTTTCTTCCAATGTCTCCACCCCCAAAATTTCTATAACTGTTGATAATTCCATCATTACCCCTACCCAGCTCGCCCGATGTCTTGGGGTCACATTTGACTCAGATCTTTCCTTCTCTCCTCACATCCAGTCCTTGGCTAAAGCTTGCTGCTTCCACCTTAAAAACATTGCTAAAATTAGACATTTCCTTACACAAGATACAACCAAGATTTTAATCCACTCTCTCATCCTTTCCCGCCTCAACTACTGCAATTCCGTCCTCTCTGGTCTACTTAGCTGCCGCATAGCTCCTTTACAATCCATTATGAATGCCTCTGCCAGGCTCATCTTCCTTACTCATCGCTCTTCATCTGCTGCACCTCTCTGCCAATCCCTTCACTAGCTTCCTCTTGCCTCTAGGATTAAACATAAAATCCTCACCCTGACATATAAAGCTCTCAACTGCACTGCTCCCCCCTACATCTCAGAACTTGTCTCTAGATAGATACTCTCCCTCCCATCCCCTTCGATCAGCTCAGGATCTCCTCCTCCTCTCCTTACTTCCTCACATTCACATTTACAGGACTTCTCCAGACTGGCCCCCATCTTGTGGAATTCCCTGCCTCGCTCCATAAGACTCTCCCCTAGTTTTAACAGCTTTAAGCACTCCCTAAAAACTCTACTATTCAGGGATGCATACAACCAACACTAACCTTTCCTAACGCCATTGCTTTCCCCTTGAACCCCTTAGATTGTAAGCCTATGGGCCCAGTTGTTTACAGATCGCTTCATAAGAGCCGACTACAACAGTGAAACTCTCGGCAGGGCCCTCTACCCACTTGACCCCTACAAAAGCTATCCTGTACACCGACTATGTTTACAGCGCTGCGGAATCTGTTGGCGCTCTACAAATACCTGATAATAATAATAATAATTTGATTTGCATCTATCTGAACCTATCCAATATTTTTGTTTCTAAAAAGAGATTTCCTTATTGTCACATTAAATATAGAAGTGCTAATAGATGGTGATAAAGAATAATCTTCTATTCACTTTTTCTTGTATATTATAAATCTCAGTATATATAAAATACTGTATCTGAGTTCCATTATTATTGTATATCTCAATTTATAAGTCATTTGACTTGCCGTCACGGCACAACCTATTAGACATCTCTTTGGAGTTTTCCTTTTCCGCCAATCACAGATGTTTTATAATCTAAATGTTCAACCTCTCCCCATTAAAAAAGGAGTACATTCTAATAGAATTGAACAATAAAATAATCATTAGCATTTTGGCAAAATCTACAATATGGACAAAATCTATAATTTTTGACAAAGTATATTAATTCGGCAAAAAATAATCGTTATAACATCCTGGAAGACTTAACATCTATTGATCTGATTGCTTTAGGAGAAGAAGGCTATATAGCAACAATTCCTAACTAAAGTCTAAGTTATCCAAAAAAACTGGTTTGAAAATTCGGGAAAAGCAAAACGGAATAGAACAGAAGCAATATACCAAAAAGAAAAAGGGAGATTCCTACTGGAAGAAGTAATAAATTCAGAGGTAAGCAGGGAGGAAGAAGAGAACATATTAGAAAATATAAAAGAATGATCAGAGAGCGAGAGAATGAGGATCTTAGACAATTTGGAATTTTTAATTTATACTCCATTTGCCTAACTGTAGGTCAAATTAACCTTTTAAGGAAGAGCCTTAATTTTGCTCCAACCTTGTAGTCCACCAATGTGCCCACTATAATAGATTTCCAAACGTTTATAAGACAACTCTGTATCGATAGAAATACAAAATAAATTTTTTTTCAATAATTCAGAAAAGGTATGGGATATAAATAGGAGTTGTAATATTGATATTGTAGATCTCTATAAACAAGAACAGCCCAGAAAAAGAGATCATTTTAAATACAAATCTTAAACCATCTTCCAAGTTTAACCCCATACAGACTAGAAGTGGAAACCTCGATTGTTTTAATATACTAACTACTCAAGACTTGAGACAATCTGATTCTGTTAGAGAAAAAAAAACTGGTTATAATCTGAGTATATACAAAGAAAAGCAGTAAGCAATTTGTGAAATAACGATAGTATCATTATCCGCCAAGCCGATAAAGGGGGGGTAGTGGTACTTTAAGATACCAATGTATTTAAGAATGAAGCCCTTAGACTCCTATCTGATACAGAAAGTTATGCTATTTTTTACCACCTCCCCAAAATCCATAAAGACATTTCAAACCCTCCAGGCAGACCGATTATATCAGGAATAGGGGGCTGACTTCTAATCTATCTTTATATGTGGATTTATTCCTTCAGACCTTGGTACCAAAACTGACAACTACTTAAAAGACAGTACAGAATTATTAATTATATTGGAAGAAGTTATATGGGATCCTGCGTGGTTCTTTGAAACAGCAGATATCAAATCTCTATACACAGTTAGCAGAAAAATAATATGTACTCCATATGTGATTTCAATACACCCAAACAAAGAGTATTTCTTATTAACAGTATTAGATTTAATCTGGAAAATAATTATTTCAGTTTTGGTGGAAAATATTTTAAACAAATACAGGGAACTGCTATGGGGACACGATTTGCCCCAAGTTATGTAAACCTAGTTCTAGCAAATTGGAAAATGTAATTTACTGTATATGAAAAAACATTACTTAGAGAATTTATACATATATAAAAGATACATAGATGATGTGTTCATTATTTGGAAAGGTGATTATTCATCCTTTTCAGTATTTCTGAACCATCCGAATAACAATTAAGGCCTAGTATTCGATTATAGGATTGATAATCATAAATGTGAATTTCTCGATTTGGAGATCTGTGCTCTAGATAAAAATATTAAAACTAAAACATTATTCAAGTCTGTTGAGAAGAAAATATATTATAATTGTAACATTTGCCATGATAAAAAATGGATATCGTATATACCAAAGGGAAAATTTATTAGGATTGTGAAAAACTGCTCTAATTTGTCTAATTTCCACTCAGGCAGAAATACTGAAAATTAGGTTTTTCAAAAAGGTTTTCGACAAAAAGAAATTGGAAAAAACATCTGTGACAGACCCTTCTGTCAGGACTGAAAGAGTTAACTGTGTTTAGCTTTAAGAATCTAATTTCTAAAGATAGGTTTTCTGGCCTCAGCTATTGTGTGCTATAATTACATTTAAGTAATAAACAGGCCATTGTTTAATCACCCTCAGAGAACAGACGCTAGGTGATAAGACAAGCCAAATGTGTTTAAGTTGTTATCTGCCTAAGTAAAGTATTTAAGTAATATAATTCTATTGTATCATGTCAAGGGCGCTTCTCCCTTTTATCTAATGTACAACATTCTTTCAACCCCCATCTGTTGGGGGGGTCAAAAACCTGTATAAATCTGTGTGCTGCCTTCAAATAAAGTTGTCATTCTGTTTTAAACCTGAAACTGGCTGGGTTGTGAATTGCTGATTGTCTATGCAGGACATTGTTCATCTGGGGTTAACCCTTGGTACTCAGTTGGTACCGTAACATTGGTGGCAAGCGACGGGAGAATCCTTATCGCCCAAAGGAGCAACTACGGATCCAGACCGAATGGGAACACCGTATGAAAGGCTAAAAAGAGCTACCCTTAAAGACCTGCTAGAGCAACGGGGCCAACAAACCAGTAACCTCAGGAAGAGGGAGATTATTGCAAGACTGACCGAGATGGACGGAGTATCAGGGCACGAAGGAACCAATGAGCCCAGCATGTCAGACAGAACCCCCGAAGAAGCAAGCTTTGACCGGGCGGTCAAAATAAGACTGGCACACTATGGCCCCAACCCATCTGCGGAAATTATCGACCGGGTCATAGCAGCTGTGGAGGCCAACCTACTTCGCCAAAGCGGCGCTGCAGCAGTCCAAGTCACCGCAACCCCAGTGGAAAAGAGAAAAGTGCATTTTGCAGCTTTTAAAAACTTCCTGGAAACAGAAGGAGAGATTGATGGGTACCTTGCGGATTTTGAGAGACAATGTGCACTACACCAGGTACCCGCAGAGGACTGGGTCACGATATTATCCGGAAAATTATCCGGCCGGGCCAGTGAGGCTTTTCGGGCCATTCCAGATGAGGAAGTTGGGGATTATAATACTGTGAAAGAGGCTCTGCTCTCCAGGTATGCGGTTACACCGGAGGCATACCGGAGACGGTTCAGAGACACTGTTAAATTGGCTGGCGATTCCTACCTTGAGTGGGCATGTAAGGTGCACCGCACAGCAGCTCACTGGATGGCGGGGTGCCAAGCCGTATCTGGGGAAGAGGTGCTGCAGCTATTCCTGTTGGAACATTGCTTCGACAAGTTACCCGCAGGAGTTCGAGAGTGGGTTCGGGACCGTAAACCCTCCACCCTGCATGAAGCGGCTCGCTTGGCAGATGAGTATACGGATGCCCGCAAACTGGACACTGCTACCACTAAGCCCCCTGCCAGAGTGGAGTACAGACCCCCAGTCACCCCAGCACCTGCCAGTTACCAACCCCCAGCGCACCGCTATACCACACGGTCTCGGGCCACGAACTACCCTCAGAGAGCCCGGTTCAATTCGCGGGGCTACTCACAACCTATTCGGTGCTTTGGATGTAAGCAACTAGGGCACAAAAGACCAGAGTGTCCCCTAAACGCAGCGAACCAAGCACAGTCCTGGAGAAGACCCGCCGGCCGAATCCCACGTAACCCTCAGCATGCGGCCCGCTACGTAGAGGCGCAAGAATGCTGGGGCATCCTACATGAGGCAGACCTTGTGCAAGCTGCCCACCGGAATAACCGGCAACTGGTTAAAGTGAATGGGAAGGAGGTCAGTGGTCTACGGGATACTGGTGCTACCATGACCTTGCTTCGAAAGAACTTGGTGTCTGAGAAACAGCACACTGGAGACACTGTGGCTGTGAGGGTTGCAGGGGGCACTGTGTTCCGCCTGCCTGTTGCCAGGGTGCATTTGGATTGGGGAGGGGGCGCTAGACCTGTGAATGTGGGGGTCATGAAGGATTTACCAGCTGATGTTCTCCTTGGAAATACCTTGGTCCCCCTTGTTTCTGCCTATGCTCCCATGGGTCCCGCTGATGTTAACCCTGTGACTACCCGTGCTCAGATCCGTGCAGCAGAGACTGACCCCCCTGCTGCTAAGCCCCAGGACGCTGAGCTCAGTAAATCTCTATCCGCTATTGATATGTGGGAGTCACGTTACAATGCGCTGATGAAGGAGAAGAGTCACGTAGAGGATAAAATGGTCACGTTAAATAATCATGTAACAGTGCTAGCGGGAGAGAAGAGGAGTGCAGAGGAAAAAGCACATTTAGAACGTGAATCTCTGCTAGACAAGCTGCACCGACAGACTGCAGAAAACACCAGCTTGAGAATGGAACATGAAACATTAAAGACAAACTTAGTGACACTGGAGGAGAAGCTGACGCTGGCTCATAGTGAGGTGCAGCAACTCAAGGGCACCCTATGTCAGTATGACGGGATTGTGGATACCTATAAAGAGCAGGTACAAAAACCACGTAAAGAAGCCGATGATATTTTGAAGGACTGTTTAGCCCTAGTCGGGGCACTGAAGAGGTTGAACCCTTATTTATACAGACAGGGATTCTCTCTCATAACGGGAATACAAATGGATTGTCCCAGCAAACTGACATGCCTACCACCCCTTAGTCCGGTCATCCCCAGGTTGACCCGCAAAAGGGTCTGCCGGAGTGTTCCACAAGGGGGGAGCTATGTGACAGACCCTTCTGTCAGGACTGAAAGAGTTAACTGTGTTTAGCTTTAAGAATCTAATTTCTAAAGATAGGTTTTCTGGCCTCAGCTATTGTGTGCTATAATTACATTTAAGTAATAAACAGGCCATTGTTTAATCACCCTCAGAGAACAGACGCTAGGTGATAAGACAAGCCAAATGTGTTTAAGTTGTTATCTGCCTAAGTAAAGTATTTAAGTAATATAATTCTATTGTATCATGTCAAGGGCGCTTCTCCCTTTTATCTAATGTACAACATTCTTTCAACCCCCATCTGTGGGGGGGGTCAAAAACCTGTATAAATCTGTGTGCTGCCTTCAAATAAAGTTGTCATTCTGTTTTAAACCTGAAACTGGCTGGGTTGTGAATTGCTGATTGTCTATGCAGGACATTGTTCATCTGGGGTTAACCCTTGGTACTCAGTTGGTACCGTAACAACATCCTTGAAGTTGGCAACAGGAATTGACAAAAAATATTAAATAGAAACAAACACCTAGATTTAGAGTTCTGCGTTAGCCTTAAAAAGCAGCATTAAGAGGTCCTAACGCTGCTTTTTAATGCCCGCTGGTATTACGAGTCTGGCAGGTACAGGTGTACTGCTCACTTTTTTTCCGCGACTCGAGGCTACCGCTAATCCCTTTACGTCAATTGCATATCCTATCTTTTTAATGGGATTTTCCTAATGCCGGTATTACGAGTCTTGGAAGAAGTGAGCGGTACAGCCTCTACCTACCGCAGAAAAATTCAGTAGTTAAGAGTTTATGGGCTAACGCCGGAACATAAAGCTCTTAACTACAGTGCTACAAAGTACACTAACACCCTCTAACTACCTATGAACCCCTAAACCGATGCCCCCCACATCGCAAACCCTATAATAAAATTGTTTAACCCCTAATCTGCCGACCAGACACCGCCGCCACCTACATTATAGCTATGAACCCCTAATATGCTGTCCCTAACATCGTCGACACCTATATAATATTTATTAACCCCTAATCTGTCCCCCCCCAATGTCGCTGCCACCTACCTACACTTATTAAACCCTAATCTGCTGACCAGACATCGCTGCCACTATAATAAATGTATTACCCCTAAGCCGCCGCACTCCCGCCTCGCAAACACTATAATAAATTTATTAACCCCTAATCTGCCCTCCCTAACATCACCGCCACCTACCTACAATTATTAACCCCTAATCTGCTGCCCCAATGTCGCCGCTACAATAATAAAGTTATTAACCCCTAAACCTAAGTCTAACCCTAACCCTAACACCCCCCTAACTTAAATATAATTTAAATAAAACAAAATAAAATTACTATAATTAAATAAATTATTCCTATCTAAAAATAAATACTTACCTATAAAATAAACCCTAATATAGCTACAATATAACTAATAGTTACATTGTAGCTATTTTAGGATTTATATTTATTTTACAGGTAACTTTGTATTTATTTTAACTAGGTACAATAGCTATTATATAGTTAATAACTATTTAATAGCTACCTAGTTAAAATAATTACAAAATTACCTGTAAAATAAATCCTAACCTAAGTTACAAATACACCTAACACTACACTATCAATAAATTAATTAAATATACTACCTACAATTATCTAAACTAAAATACAATTCAATAAACTCAATAAACTTCAATAAACTATAGTACAAAAAACAAACACTAAATTACAAAAAATAAAAAAAATATTACAAGAATTTTAATCTAATTACACCTAATCTAAGCCCCCTAACAAAATAAAAAAGCCCCCCAAAATAATAAAATTCCCTACCCTATACTAAATTACAAAAGTAATCAGCTCTTATACCAGCCCTTAAAAGAGCTTTTTGTGGGGCATTGCCCCAAAGTAATCAGCTCTTTTACTTGTAAAAAGAAATACAAGACCCCCAACATTACAACCCACCACCTACACACACCTACTCTATAACCCACCCAATCCCCCCTTCAAAAAACCTAACACTACCCCATTGAAGATCACCCTACCTTGAGCCGTGTTCACCCAGCCAGGCACCACTGGTCATCCGATCCGTCCAGAAGTCTTCATCCGATGGGGCAGAAGAGGACATCCGGACCGGGAGAAGGCTTCATCCAAGCGGCATCTTCTATCTTCATCCATCCGGTGCGGAGCGGGTCCATCTTCAAGACATCTGATGCGGAGCATCCTCTTCTTTCCACGGCTGACGACTGAATGAAGGTTCCTTTAAATGATGTCATCCAAGATGGCGTCCCTCGAATTTCCAATTGGCTGATAGGATTCTATCAGCCAATCGGAATTAAGGTAGGAAAAATCTGATTGGTTGATGCTATCAGCCAATCGGATTGAAGTTCAATCTGATTGGATCAGCCAATAGAATTGACCTTGCATTCTATTGGCTGATCCAATCAGCCAATCGGATTGAACTTCAATCCGATTGGCTGATAGCATCAACCAATCGGATTTTTCCTACCTTAATTCTGATTGGCTGATAGAATCCTATCAGCCAATCGGAATTTGAGGGACGCCATCTTGGATGACGTAATTTAAAGGAACCTTCATTCAGTCGTTGGCAGTGGAAAGAAGAGGATGCTCCGCGTTGGATGTCTTGAAGATGGACCCGCTCCTCGCCGGATGGATGAAGATCAAAGATGCAGCTTGGATAAAGCCTTCTCCCGGTCTGGATGTCCTCTTCTGCCCCATCGGATAAAGACATCTGGATGGATCGGATGACCAGTGGTGCCCGGCTGGGCGCACACGGCTCAAGGTAGGGTGATCTTCAATGGGGTAGTGTTAGTTTTTTTTAAGGGGGGATCGGGTGGGTTTTAGGGTTGTGTGGGTGGTGGGTTGTAATGTTGGGGGGGTCTTGTATTTTTTCTTACAGGTAAAAGAGCTGATTACTTTGGGGCAATGCCCCGCAAAAAGCCCTTTTAAGGGCTGGTAAAAGAGCTGATTACTTTTGTAATTTAGTATAGGGTAGGGAATTTTTTTATTTTGGGGGGCTTTTTTATTTTATTAGGGGGCTTAGATTAGGTGTAATTAGATTAAAATTCTTGTAATATTTTTTTATTTTTGTAATTTAGTGGGGTTTTTTTTGTACTATAGTTTAGTTTATTGAATTGTATTTTAGTTTAGATAATTGTAGGTAGTATATTTAATTAATTTATTGATTGTGTAGTGTTAGGTGTATTTGTAACTTAGGTTAGGATTTATTTTACAGGTAATTTTGTAATTATTTTAACTAGGTAGCTATTAAATAGTTATTAACTATTTAATAGCTATTGTACCTAGTTAAAATAAATAGAAAGTTTCCTGTAAAATAAATATAAATCCTAAAATAGCTACAATGTAACTATTAGTTATATTGTAGCTATATTAGGGGTTATTTAATAGGTAAGTATTTATTTTTAAATAGGAATAATTTATTTAATTATAGTAAATTTATTTAGATTTATTTATATTATATTTAAGTTAGGGGGATGTTAGGGTTAGAGTTAGACTTAGGTTTAGGGGTTAATAACTTTATTATTGTAGCGGCGACGTTGGGGGCGGCAGATTAGGGGTTAATAATTGTAGGTAGGTGGCGGCGATGTTAGGGAGGGCAGATTAGGTGTTAATAAAATGTATTATTGTGTTTGCAAGGGGGATTGTGGCGGTTTAGGGGTTAATACATTTATTATAGTGGCAGCGATGTCTGGTCAGCAGATTAGGGGTTAATAAGTGTAGGTAGGTGGTGGCGACATTGGGGGGGACAGATTAGGGGTTAATAAATATAGGTGTCAGCGAAGTTAGGGACAGCAGATTAGGGGTTCATAGCCATAATGTAGGTGGCGGCGGTGTCCGGAGCGGCAGATTAGGGTTTATTAATATAATGTAGGTGTAAGCGATAGCGGGGGCGGCAGATTAGGGGTTAATAAGTGTAAGGTTAGGGGTGTTTAGACTCGGGGTTCAGGTTAGGGTTTTAGGTGTAGACTTAGAAAGTGTTTCCCCATAGGAAACAATGGGGCTGCGTTAGGAGCTGAACGCTGCTTTTTTTGCAGGTCTTAGGTTTTTTTTCAGCCAGCACAGCCCTATTGTATCCTATGGGGAAATCGTGCACGAGCATGTTTTTACAGCTTACCGCTACCGTAAGCAATGCTGGTATTGAGGGTTGAAGTGGAGCTAAATTTGGCTCAACGCTCACTTTTCTGAGGCTAACACAGCCATTCAGAAAACTCGTAATACCAGCGTTGGCTTAAGGGTGCGCTTGAAAAAAAAAAGGAGCGTTAGCACCGCAAGGCTTTACCGACAAAACTCCAAATCTAGGCGAAAGAGAGTATTAAGGTAAGGAAATTCTATATAAATAAGATGGATGGATATTTGATATCTGAAGCAAATTTAGACAAGACCTATAGAATGATAACCACCAGTAGCCAAGATAAGAGACATATAGAACAAACAGTTAATAAACACTGCAGTTATTACAAAAATACGCTATTTTAGGATCTATTCTACCAAATATAAATCGAATAATGCGTAAGGGAGAAATCTAAAATTTATATTGTTTCCCTCTGATATGACCTAGAAATTTATAAAATGGGAAAAATCAAAGCTGAAAAAAGAGAATAACAAAAGTATTTATAACACATTTACTATTCAATCTCCCATAGGTTGGCATAGATGTGGTGGTTGTGAATATTGTATTCATTGTCCTAAGAAAGCAGCTACTTTTTCACAATGAGAGGTCATTTAAAATAAAACATTTCATTCATTGTGGCTCTACCTATGTTGCCTATTTATTAACATACAGCTGTGATCTATACTACATTGGATGTACTACACGTCTTCTATGTAGGGATATTTATGAACATCTTCATAATATTGAAATTGTTTTTCTAAAACATTATGTATCTCAAAATGTTGACCAGGTTCACAAAAGGTAAAAAAAAGGTTTAATATTTCTATTGTGCCCATTGACAAAAGAAGGGGAGACCGAGAAAAGAACCTAAATAAACGTGAAACTTATTGGATCTTTAATTCTCAAACTTTTCAACCGAATAGACTAAATGAAAACTTTGATCTTGCCTCTTTTTTATGATATACGTATCCTCCTATATTTTCTATTTTGTATATGTCGTTCCTTTTTTTCTTTTTTCCTTTTGTGTTTTTTAACCCATTTGTCAATCAGGGTCCCCATGTCGGCTGGGGTCCTTGATCGATCATGTTTTTTTTTAAGTTTATTACCACAATTTATACTTGTTGGAAAAAATATGTAATATTTATTTTAAATTAGTCACACTGGATTAGAAAATAGTATAGCTTCATCAAAAGTAGTCACTATTGACACAATATAAGTTTGTATAAGAATATGTAATGTCTCACTATATTAAAGAGATGTCTAATAAAGTGTGCCGTGACGGCAAGTCAAATGACTTATAAATTGAGATATACAACATTAATGGAAATCAGATACAGTATTTCATATATACTGTGATGTATAATATACAAGAAAAAGGTGAATAGAAGATTATTCTTTATTACCATGTATTAGCACTTCTATATTTAACGTGACAATAAGGAAATCTCTTTTAGAAACAAATATATTGGATTGGTTCAGATAGATGCAAATCAAATGTGCCATAAATCTATTGGTTTATGCAGTAAAGCATGGTGAGTATAGAGCTGGTTAAAAGGCGACGATCAGGAAATCTCTTTTAGAAACACAAATATATTGGATTGGTTCAGAAAGATGCCAATGAGATTTTGTACTCGTTGCTATGATTGTTGTCAATAACTATTAAGTCTCACACTGTGTGAATACACTGATATACAGATGTATTTATTTTTCAACCTTCATGGGTTTTCTCTTGATATTTTCACTGACATTTAGTATTTTTACTTTGAAGATAAAATAATTTTATGCTTCAAAATGGTTTATTTTTTATTTTTTAATATTAGAGCGCTGTTTATAGCTTTTTAATTTGTATGGATATATTGTTTTTATAACGACTGCTATTTTAATTGTTCACTACACTATGGGGCCGATTTATCAATGTCTGGCGGACATGATCTGCTGTATCGCATCGCTGAATGGTGAACTGCTTGTGCAATGCCGTCCCCTGCAGATTCGCAGCCAATCCAGGGGGTGTCAATCAACCCGATTGTACACGATCTGGCAGATTGATGTCTGCAGCCTCAGAGGAGGCGTACGAGTTAAGGAGCAGCAGTCTTAAGACTGCTGTTTCTCAACTCCTGTTTCCGGCGAGCCTAAAACAGAGGCATTGGGGCCGATATGGAGATTGTTAAGTTGGCCCCTATAAATTCATTTATAAGTTTGGTTTATAATAATTTTTTGTGTATATGCTTTTGTATTTGTTCAGATTTGTACCATATAATAATACATTTTTTCAGCAGCGCTCTCCCTCCTTTGCTAATATTAAAGAAATATGTCTAGGCTTACCAGAAGTCCCAGTTTGACTGGGATTGTCCCTGTTTGGACGCGCTTTCCCAATGTCCCACCCGATTGTTCATTCTGTCCCAGTTTGCCAGGTGTCTGGTATTTGACCGGACAGTCCGGTATTTCTGTTTGCTGTCCGGTAAAATACTTTTTTTTAAAAATGGACAGTTTTGGGTCCATTCTGTCCATGTACCTTACTTACTGCCTGAACTTTATTTACAGTCAGTGGCACTGTGAATCTAAGTAGCGCAGCACTGAATAGAACATAAGTGATTGACATCAGTTACATGATGTGTGGCAAGCGTGAGGGTAGGCAGCATGTGAGGAACACAGCACTATGGGACATGCAGTTGCCATGGTAGCAAGACGCTAACAGTCCACCCCGGGTGACACATTAACCCCAGCAGTGCCAGTGACTAGGGCAGGGTATTTACCTGGCACACATGGCTTTGCGGTCACATAATGAGCATCAGGCTTCAAGCCAATGGCTACTGCTGGTCACTGAGCAGGCATTGCTATAGCAGCAGCTACATGCGCTCAATAGCAGACACTGTGTAAATTGCTATATATGTAACGTTATTTATCGTGTGTTATGTTTGCAATAAAGATATGTGAACATTAGAAAACATTTCCACTGTATGCTTAGTCGTTTCCATAGCAACAGTGACAGAGTGCCGCCATTGTTTTATATGACCTTTTCCTTAGCAGATCACATCCGGGTTAAGTATTCACACGTGTGCGGAGTCTGTGTGCTAGGTAAGTGCCTGTTGTAAGTTACGCATTACCTCTGTAATATGTGCATTAGGTGCTACTCTGTAATGGGGAAATTTCCCGTCTGGCATATTATATGGTACAATGCTGTGTAATAATGAACTTGTGCAGATAGAACACATTCTGGGGAACTGCTTAGCAAAAGCTGCCCTCTGTGATAGGCAGTGATCACAAAGATGAATTACTAATTATGGGGCTGTTTATCATATCTGTCTCTGTATAGCAACCCTCTCTGGAAAATAAGTTCCGGTCGACTATCACCACGCCCCCCTGACCACACACGCCACTGGCACCTCGCCAGAAGGTCCCAGTTTCACCTCTAAAAATTATGATAAGCCTAAATATGTGAAATGTTTTAGATTCACTTTAGTAATGAACACCAATTAGTGACAGATGTAAATGAGTCTTGTAGAGTTTAGTGTCCCGATGAATATTGTTTCACTGCTAAAAACCATAAATGCCATAGGGGACCTACTCAACAAAGGACACTGGTGCAAAAAAATTTTGTCACCCCAAAGGTTAAAAAGTATTTAAAAGCAATAGTAATAATACACATGCTGCTCAGTATGATGATTTTGTACACAGACAGACAGACAGACAGATAGATAGATAGATAGATAGATTGATAGATAGATAGATAGATAGATAGATAGATAGATGATAGATAGATAGATAGATAGATAGGTAGGTAGGTAGTAAAAAAATACAAACAACCCCCCCAACAGTAAAACCCACGACCCACACAACCAACCCCCCAAATAAAATCCCAACTAAAAAAACCTATGCTCCTCATTGCCCTGAAAAGGGAATTTTGATGGGCATTGCTTTTTCTTTCATGATTTAGAAAGAGCATACAATTATAAACAACTTTCTAATTTACTTCTATTATCTATTTTGCTTCATTCTCTTGATATTCTTTGCCAAAAAGCATATCTTAGTAGCTGCTGATTGGTAGCTGCACATAGATGCCTCCTGTGATTGGTTCACTGTGTGCATTGCTATTTCTTCTTTAAAGTATATCTAAAGAATAAAGCAAATTAGGTAATAGAAGTACATTGGAATGTTGTTTAAAATTATATTCTCTACCTTAATCATGAAAGAAAATGTTTGGGTATAGTGTCCCTTTAAAAGGGCGTTTAGCTCTTTTTCTGCCCAAACCCAAACCTAAAAATAAAACCCACCCAATAAACCCTTAAAAAAACCTAACACTAACCCCTGAAGATACACTTACAGTTTTGAAGACAGGACATCCATCCTCAACGAAGTCGGGAGAAGTCTTCATCCAAGTGGCAAGAAGTCCTCAACAAAGCCAGAAGAAGTCTTCATCCAAGCCGGCAGAAGTGGTCCTCCAGACGGGCAGAAGTCTTCATCCAGACGGCATCTTCTATCTTTATCCATCCGGAGCGGAGCGGGTCCATCTTCATATGATTTTTTCACCTTTAATTCCGATTGGCTGATAGAATTCTATCAGCTAATCGGAATTCAAGGGACACCATCTTGGATGACATCATTTAAAGGAACCTTCATTCAGGAAGAAGACTTCGATTGAAGAGGATGCTCCGTGCCGGATGTATTGAAGATGGACCTGCTCCGCTCCGGATGGATGAAGATAGAAGATGCCATCTGGATGAAGACTTCTGCCCGCCTGGAGGACTACTTCTGCTTGGATGAAGACTTCTCCTGGCTTTGTTAAGGACTTTCTTGCTGCTTCGATGAGAACTTCTGCCACTTCTTAAGGATGAATGTCGGGTCTTCAAAACTGTAAGTGGATCTTCAGGAGTAAGTGTTAGGCTTTTTTAAGGGTTTATTGGGTGGGTTTTAGTTTTAGATTAGATTAGATTGAAAAAGAGCTAAATGCCCCTTTAAGGGCAATACCCATCCAAATGCCCTTTTCATGGCAATGGGGAGCTTAGTTTTTTTTAGTTAGGATTTTATTTGGGGGATTGGCTGTGTGGGTGGTGGGTTTTACTGTTGGGGGGTGTTTGTATTTTTATACAGGTAAAAGAGCAGATTTCTTTGGGGCAATGCCCCGCAAAAGGCCCTTTTAAGGGCTATTGGTAGTTTAGTTTAGGCTAGGGTTTGTTTATTTTGATAGGGCTCTTAGATTAGGTGTAATTAGTTTAAATATCTCATAATTTATTTTTTATTTTGTGCAATTTAGTGTTTTTTTTGTGATTTAGGTAATTGTATTTAATTTAGGTAATTTATTTAATTGTAGTGTAAGGTTACGTGTTAGTGTAACTCAGGTTAGGTTTTATTTTACAGGTAAATTTGTATTTATTTTAGCTAGGTAGTTAGTAAATAGTTAATAACTATTTACTAACTATTCTACCTAGCTAAAATAAATACAAACATGCCTGTAAAATAAAAATAAACCTTAAGCTAGATACAATGTAATTATTAGTTATATTGTAGCTAGCTTAGGGTTTATTTTATAGGTATGTATTAAGTTTTAAATAGGAATTATTTAGGTAATGATAGGAATTTTATTTAGATTTCTTTTAATTATATTTAAGTTAGGGGGTGTTAGGGTTAGGGTTAGACTTATGTTTAGGGGTTTATAACTTTAGTATAGTGGCGGCGACGTTGGGGGCGGCAGATTAGGGGTTAAAAAATGTAGGTAGGTGGCAGCGATGTTAGGGGCGGCAGATTAGGGGTTAATAATATTTAACTAGTGTTTGCGATGTGTGAGTACGGCGGTTTAGGGGTTAATATGCTTATTATAGTGGCGGCTACGTTGGGGGCGGCAGATTAGGGGTTAATAAGTCTAGGTAGGTTGCAGCGACATTGAGGGCAGGAGATTAGGCAAAAATAAATATAATGTAGGTGGTGGCGATGTTGGGGGCAGCAGATTTGGGGTTAATAAGTATAATGTAGGTGTTGGCGATGTTGGGGGCAGCAGATTAGTTGTTAATAAGTATAATGTAGGTGTCGGCGATGTCGGGGGAGGCAGATTAGGGGTTAGTAAGTGTAAGATTAGGGGTGTTTAGACTCGTGGTTCCTGTTAGGGTGTTCGGTGTAAACATAAATTTAGTCTCCCCATAGGAATCAATGGGGCTGCATTACAGAACTTTACGCTGCTTTATTGCAGGTGTTAGGCCGCTCCTCGTCGGATGGATGAAGATAGAAGATGCCGGATGTCCTCTTCTTGCCGGATAGGAGGAAGACTTCGGAGCCTCTTCTGGACGGATCGGTGATACCCGGCGTGGTGAAGATAAGGTAGGAAGATCTTCAGGGGCTTAGTGTTAGGTTTTTTTAAGGGGGGTTTGGGTTAGATTAGGGGTATGTGGGTGGTGGGTTGTAATGTTGGGGGGGTATTGTATGTGTTTTTTTTACAGGCAAAAGAGCTGAATTCTTTGGGGCATGCCCCGCAAAAGGCCCTTTTAAGGGCTGGTAAGGTAAAAGAGCTGTAAACTTTTTATTTTAGAATAGGGTAGGGCATTTTTTTATTTTGGGGAGCTTTGTTATTTTTTTAGGGGGCTTAGAGTAGGTGTAATTAGTTTAAAATTCTTGTAATCTTTTTTTTTTTGTAATTTAGTGTTTTTTTTTTGTAATTTAGTATAGTTTATTTAATTGTAGATAATTGTATGTAGTTTATTTAATTAATTTATTGATAGTGTAGTGTTAGGTTTAATTGTAACTTAGGTTAGGATTTATTTTACAGGTAATTTTGAAATTATTTTAACTAGGTAGCTATTAAATAGTTATTAACTATTTAATAGCTATTGTACCTGGTTAAAATAAATACAATGTTGCCTGTAAAATAAATATAAATCCTAAAATAGCTACAATGTAATTATTAATTATATTGTAGCTATATTAGGGTTTATTTTACAGGTAAGTATTTAGCTTAAAATAGGATTAATTTATTTAATAAGATTTATTTTATTTTGTTAGATTTAAATTATATTTAACTTAGGGATGTTAGGGTTAGGGTTAGACTTAGCTTTAGGGGTTAATACATTTATTATAGTAGCGGTGAGGTCCGGTCGGCAGATTAGGGGTTAATGAGTGTAGGTAGGTAGCGGCGACGTTGGGGGGGGGGCAGATTAGGGGGTAATAAATATAATATAGGGGTCGGCGATGTTAGGGGCAGCAGATTAGGGGTACATAGGGATAATGTAGGTTGCGGCGGTGTCCGGAGCGGCAGATTAGGGGTTAAAAGTGTAATGCAGGGGTCAGCGATAGCGGGGCGGCAGATTAGGGGTTAATAAGTGTAAGGTTAGGGGTGTTTAGACTTGGGGTACACGTTAGGGTGTTAGGTGCAGACATAGGAAGTGTTTCCCCATAGGAAACAATGGGGCTGCGTTAGGAGCTGAACGCTGCTTTTTTGCAGGTGTTAGGTTTTTTTTCAGCTCAAACTGCCCCATTGTCATGCACGAGCACGTTTTTGAAGCTGGCCGTGTCCGTAAGCACCACTGGTATTTAGAGTTGAAGTGGCGGTAAATATGCCTGTACGCTCCTTTTTGGAGCCTAACGCAGCCCTTCAGAGAACTCTAAATACCAGCGTTGTTTAAAAGGTGCGGGGGAAAAAAACATGCGTAGCTAACGCACCCCTTTCGCCGCAAAACTCTAAATCTAGCCGTATGTTTCTAGCCAGAAATGTATCTAAACAATGTTTAAATTTTATCTAAGGTATTGGCATTCACTAACTCCTTAGGTAATAAGTTGCACAATTTGAGTGCTCTTACAGTGAAAAAAAACATTTATGTTGCTGGAGATTAAATCTCCTTTCCTCTAGCCTTAAATTGTGACATAGTGTCACAAACAACTTCCTTGGAATAAACAGAGCAATATTAAAATATGTTAAAAAAAATACCCAAGATTTTGTGTTATTTCTCTGCATGGCATGGAGTTTATGACCATCGAGCCCTTAGAAACAAACATTCCTAGAAAGAGCCAATACAATTTATTGACTGCTGCACAACACATATGTACTTCTCTGGTTAGGAGAATTATAGTCAAACATAATTTAAAATTGTCAGGGTAGGGGGAGTGTTCAGCGGAATTTCCAGTGCCCTGGACAGCACGAAGCCTAAATTCACCACTACATTATATTTGCCAGCATTTTACATATACAAATAAAGCTCTTGTTATGGTGAAACTTCTATTACATGTGTGGGAATCTAGTGTGAAATAAACCGAGAGTGCACAAACCTTTGTATATGGAGAGTCACTAATGGTTGCATTGGTCAAGGCCACATTACATTACATAAAAATGTAACAAAATAAGAAGAAATTATAATTCTATTTTAACTATATATGCTACTCAGATTTGGTACAAATACATTCACTTAATTACCCAATGAGAAGCAATTTTCTACTAACTGGAGCTGGTGCCTCGGAAAAAAAACTAGACAGGCTGTATGTGGCCTTCAAACCGTTGTTTGGGCAGCTCTGAAACACATGATTCATTGGTAAGCTATGTATTATTTATAGTAACTTATGCTATCTAGCAAGGATGGGGTTTTTTGTCCCAAGAGAGCTAACATTGCACCGCAGGCATCTACAGAATTTTTTTTGGGATTAGGCAAAAATAAAAAAATAAAAAAATATCCTAAACATGATAATATCAGTAGGAGAGAGCTGCTTGCTGTATACATGAGTAACTCTCTGGGTGCTTGTGTTTGTAACTAAATACTGGGAGGAGAATTTGTTCACTTATGGCCCCCAGACACTTCTATACATCACTGGATCAAAGCACAGTTTAGATAAAAAAATGTCTGTTTAAAAATAACTAAAATGCCTCGGAGCATTAGTGTCAAATAAATTCAGCACGCTGTGTAACTAGTATACAGATTATATAATGCTCTCTGACAGTCACCCCTGAAAACCACACAAGGGTGACTGGGGACACAGTGATCTTGTGGCTGCGCTCCACACAATGCCATCTTTATAGAACACATATCACAATGCCACCTTTATAGAACACATCATCCCAATGCCATCTTTATAGAACACACATCATCACAATGCCACCTTTATAGAACACATCATCCCAATGCCATCTTTATAGAACACACATCATCACAATGCCACCTTTATAGAACACATCATCTCAATGTCACCTTTATAGCACACATCATCACAATAACACCTATATAGAAAACATATCATCCCAATGCCACCTTTATAGAACACACCATCACAATGTCACCATTATAGAAAACATATCCCAATGCCACCTTTATAAAACACATTATATCATCACAATGTCACCTTTATAAAACAAAGTATATCATCACAATGTCACCTTTATAGAACACATTATACCATCACAATGTCACCTTTATAGAACACATTATATCATCACAATGTCACCTTTATAGAACACATTATATCATCACAATGTCACCTTTATAAAAAACATATCATAACAATGTCACCTTTATAGAACACATTATAATATCACAATTTTACCTTTATAGAACACATTATATCATCAAAATGTCATCTTTATAGAACACACATCATCACAATTTCACCTTTATAGAACACATTATATCATCACAATATCACCTTTATAGAACACATTATATCATCACAATGTCACCATTATAGAAAACATATCCCAATGCCACCTTTATAAAACACATTATATCATCACAATGTCACCTTTATAAAACAAAGTATATCATCACAATGTCACCTTTATAGAACACATTATATCATCACAATGTCACCTTTATAAAAAACATATCATAACAATGTCACCTTTATAGAACACATTATAATATCACAATTTTACCTTTATAGAACACATTATATCATCAAAATGTCATCTTTATAGAACACACATCATCACAATTTCACCTTTATAGAACACATTACATCATCACAATATCACCTTTATAGAACACATTATATCATCACAATGTCACCTTTATAGAACACATGATATTATCACAATGCCACCTTTATAGAACACATTATATTATCACAATGTCACCTTTATAGAACACATTATATCATCACAATGTCACCTTTATAGAACACATTATATCATCACAATGTCACCTTTATAGAACACATTATATCATCACAATGTCACCTTTATAGAACACATTATATCATCACAATGTCACCTTTATAGAACACATTATATCATCACAATTTCACCTTTATAGAACACATTATATTATCACAATGTCATCTTTATAGAACACATTATATTATCACAATGTCACCTTTATAGAACACATGATATTATCACAATGTCATCTTTATAGAACACATTATATCATCACAATGTCACCTTTATAGAACACATTATATTATCACAATGCCACCTTTATAGAACACATTATATCATCACAATGTCACCTTTATAGAACACATGATATTATCACAATGTCATCTTTATAGAACACATGATATTATCACAATGTCACCTTTATAGAACACATTAAATTATCACAATGTCACCTTTATAGAACACATTATATCATCACAATGTCACCTTTATAGAACACATTATATCATCACAATGTCACCTTTATAGAACACATTATATCATTACAATGTCACCTTTATAGAACACATTATATCATCACAATTTCACCTTTATAGAACACATGATATTATCACAATGTCACCTTTATAAAACACATTATATCATCACAATGTCACCTTTATAGAACACATTATATCATCACAATGTCACCTTTATAGAACACATTATCTTATCACAATGTCGCCTTTATAAAACACTTTGGCATCTATTTATCAAGTTCTGTCGGACCTGATCTGACAGTGCGGATCAGGTCCGACAGACCTCAGCATTGCACCAGCAGCTCACAAGAGCTGCTGGTGCAACGCCGCCCCCTGCAGACTCGAGGCCAATCGGTCACCAGCAGGGGGGTGTCAATCAACCCAAATCGTACTCGATCGGGTTGATTTCCGGCAATGTCTGTCCATCTGCTCAGAGCAGGCGGACAGGTTATGGAGAAGCGGTCTTTGTGACCGCTGCTTCATAACTGCTGTTTCTGGCGAGTCTGAAGGCTCGCCAGAAACACGGGGCATCAAGCTCCATTCGGAGCTTGATAAATATGCCCCATTATATCACCACAATGTCATCTTTATAAAACACATTGGGGCCTATTATTTAAAGGTCTCGCGGACAGTGCGGATCAGGTCCGCAAGACCTTGCTGAATGCGGAGAGCAATACGCTCTCCGCATTTAACATTGCACCAGCAGCTCACAAGAGGCCATTGGCCGCCAGCAGGAAGGTGTCAGTCAACCCGATCGTACTCGATCGGGTTGATTTCCGGCGATTCCTGTCCGCCTCATCAGAGCAGGCGGACAGGGTTATGGAGCAGCGGTCTTTCTGGCGAGTCTTCACCTTTATAGAGCACACATCATAGCAATTTCACCTTTATAGAACACATTGGCCTCTATTTAACAAAGGTCTTGTGGACCTGATCCGACAGTGCGGATCAGGTCCGCAAGACCTCGCTGAATGCGGAGAGCAATACGCTCTCCATATTCAGCATTGCACCAGCAGCTCACAAGAGGCCATTGGCCACCAGCAGGGAGGTGTCAATCAACCCGATCGTACTCGATCGGGTTGAATTCCGGCGATGTCTGTCCGCCTGCTCAGAGCAGATGGACAGGGATATGGAGCAGCAGTCTTTGTGATCGCTGCTTCATAACTGCTGTTTCTGGCGAGTCTGCAGGTTCGCCAGAAACACGGGGCATCAAGCTCCATTCGTAGCATGATAGATAGGCCCCTTTATATCATCACAATGTCACCTTTATAGAACACATTATTTCTAGTTATCAACGTGTCTACCTTAGATACGCTGGAATTCCGCAGCGTATTTGTGGCGAGGCTGATTCGCCTTAGTTATCAAGCCCTAGATACCGGCAAAAGTAGAATTTTGTGACGTAAACTTCGATCTGCCGGACTCAGTCTGACACAGATCGATTCTTACGTCACTACAGATGTTCCGCACACAAGTGCGGCACAATCTGACTACTTTTGCTAGTTATCAAAAAACTAGCAGGTACGCTCTGCACTTTTCCGGCCCAGCATACCTGGTTTTCAAACCGCCGCCCTGGAGGCGGCGGATCCCATAGGAATCAATGGGAGTCTGACCATAGCGAAAGCTCATGTTCGCTGCTGCAAGACATCCCATTCATTCCTATAAGAGCTGTCTACACCTAACACCCTAACATGTACCCCGAGTCTAAACACCCCTAATCTGCCCCCCTACACCTCCTCAACTAAATAAAGTTATTACCCCCTAAACCGCCGCTCCTGGACCCCACCGCAACTATAATAAACTGATTAACCCCTAAACCGCCGCTCCCGGTCCCCGCCGCAACTATAATAAATATGTTAACCCCTAAACCGCCGCTCCCGGTCCCCGCCGCAACTATAATATATGTATTAACCCCTAAACTGCCGCTCCCGGACCCCGCCACCACCTGCATTATACCTATTAACCCCTATCCTGCCCCCCTACACCGCCGCCACTATAATAAATTTATTAACCCCTATCCTGCGGATCCCGGACCTCGCTGCAACTAAATAAATAGTTTAACCCCTAAACCGCCACTCCCGGACCTATAATAAATTTATTTACCCCTATCCTGCCCCCCCCTACACCGCCGCCACTGTAATAAAATTATTAACCCCAATCCTGCCCCCCTACACCGCCACAACTCTAATAAAATTATTAACCCCTAAACCTAAGTCTCACACTAACCCTAACACCCCCCTAACTTAAATATTAATTAAATAAAACTAACTAATATTTCTCTTATTAACTAAATTAATCCTATTTAAAACTAAATACTTACCTTTAAAATAAACTCTAATATAGCTACAATATAAATAATAATTACATTGTAGCTATCTTAGGATTTATTTTTATTTTACAGGCAACTTTATTTTAACTAGGTACAATAGCTATTAAATAGTTATTAACTATTTAATAGCTACCTAGCTAAAATAAAGAGAAATTTACCTGTAAAATAAACACTACACTATACTTTAATAAATTATTCCTATTTAAAACTAAATACTTACCTGTAAAATAAACCCTAAGATAGCTACAATGTAATTAATAATTACATTGTAGCTATTTTAGGATTTATATTAATTTTACAGGTAACTTTGTATTTATTTTAGCTAGTTAGAATAGTTATTAAATAGTTATTAACTATTTAATAACTACCTAGCTAAAAGAAATACAAAATTACCTGTAAAATAAATCCTAACCTAATTTACAATTAAACCTAACACTACACTATCATTAAATTAATTAAATTAATTAGCTACAAATAACTACAATTAAATACAATTAAATAAACTAACTAAAGTACAAAAAATAAAAAAAGCTAAGTTACAAAAAATAAAAAAAATAAGTTACAAACATTTAACAAATATTACAACAATTTTAAGCTACTTACACCTAATCTAAGCCCCCTAATAAAATAACAAAGCCCCCCAAAATAAAAAAAAATTCCCTACCCTATTCTACATTAAAAAGTAAACAGCTCTTTTGCCTTACCAGCTCTTAAAAGGGCCTTTTGCGGGGCATGCCCCAAATAAAACAGCTCTTTTGCCTGTAAAATAAAAATACAACACCCCCCAACATTAAAACCCACCACCCACATACCCCTAATCTAACCCAAACCCCCCTTAAATAAACCTAACACTACCCCCCTGAAGATCATCCTTTAAGCCAGCCGACCACCGATGGAACCGAAGAGGAGATCTGGAGCGGCAGAAGTCATCATCCAGGCGGCGCTGAAGAAGTCTTCCATCCGATAGAAGTCTTCATCCAGGCGGCGTCTTCAATCTTCATCCATCCGGAGCGGAGCGGAGCCATCTTCAGAGGAGCCTACGCGGATCCATCCTCTTCTTCCCGACGACTAACAACGAATGACGGTACCTTTATGTGACGTCATCCAAGATGGGGTCACTCGAATTCCGATTGGCTGATAGGATTCTATCAGCCAATCGGAATTAAGGTAGAAAAATCTGATTGGCTGATTGAATCAGCCAATCAGATTCAAGTTCAATCCGATTGGCTGATTGGTTCAGTCAATCAGATTGAACTTGAATCTGATTGGCTGATTCAATCAGCCAATCAGATTTTTCTACCTTAATTCCGATTGGCTGATAGAATCCTATCAGCCAACCGGAATTCGAGGGACGCTATCTTGGATGACGTCACTTAAAGGAACCGTCATTCATCGTTCAGTCGTCGGTGGATGAAGATGGCTCCGCGTAGGCTCCTCTGAAGATGGCTCCGCTCTGCTCCGGATGGATGAAGATTGAAGACGCCGCCTGTATGATGACTTCAGTCGGATGGAAGACTTCTTCAGCGCCCCTTGGATGATGACTTCTGCTGCTCCGGATCTCCTCTTCGGTTCCATCGGTGGTCGGCTGGCTGAAGACGGCTAAAGGTAGGATGATCTTCAGGGGGGTAGTGTTAGGTTTATTTAAGGGGGGTTTGGGTTAGATTAGGGGTATGTGGGTGGTGGGTTTTAATGTTGGGGGGGTTGTATTTTTATTTTACAGGCAAAAGAGCTGTTTTCTTTGGGGCATGCCCCGCAAAAGGCCCTTTTAAGGGCTGGTAAGGTAAAAGAGCTGGTAACTTTTTAATGTAGAATATGGTAGGGCATTTTTTTATTTTGGGGGGCTTTGTTATTTTATTAGGGGGCATAGATTAGGTGTAAGTATCTTAAATTTGTTGTAATATTTTTGAAATGTTTGTAACTTATTTTTTTTATTTTTTGTAACAGCTTTTTTAATTTTTTGTACTTTAGTTAGTTATTTTATTGGATTTAATTATAGTTATTTGAAGGTAATTTATTTAATTAATTTAATGATAGTGTAGTGTTAGGTTTAATTGTAACTTAGGTTAGGATTTCTTTTACAGGTAATTTTGTATTTCTTTTAGCTAGATAGTTATTAAATAGTTATTAACTATTTAATAACTATTCTAACTAGCTAAAATAAATACAAAGTTACCTGTAAAATAAATATAAATCCTATAATAGCTACAATGTAATTATTAATTACATTGTAGCTATCTTAGGGTTTATTTTACAGGTAAGTTTAATTTAATAAGAGTTAAATTTATTTAGATGTATTTAATTAATATTTAAGTTAGGGGGGTGTTAGGGTTTGGGTTAGACTTAGGTTTAGGGGTTAATAATTTTATTATAGTGGCGGCGGTGTAGGGGGGGCAGGATAGGGTTTAATAAATGTATTATAGGTGGCAACGGTGTAGGGGGGGCTGATTAGGGGTTAATAAATGTATTATAGGTGGCGGTGGGGTCCGGGAGTGGCGGTTTAGGGGTAAATACATTTTTTTATAGTTGTGGCGGTGTTCGGGAGCGGCGGTTTAGGTGTTAATAACTTTATTTAGTTGCGGCGGTGTAGGGGGGGACAGATTAGGGGTTAATATGTATAATGTAGCTTGCGGTGGGCTCCGGGAGCGGTGGTTTAGGGGGTAATAAATGTATTTAGTTGCGGCGGTGTAGGGGGGGCAGATTAGGGGTGTTTAGACTCGGGGTACATGTTAGGGTGTTAGGTATAGACAACTCCCATAGGAATCAATGGGATGTCGGGCAGCAGCGAACATGAACTTTCGCTATGGTCAGACTCCCATTGATTCCTATGGGATCTGCCGCCTCCAGGGCGGCGGTTTGAAAACCAGGTGCGCTGGGCCGGAAAAGTGCCGAGTGTACCTGCTACTTTTTTGATAACTAGCAAAAGTAGTCAGATTGTGCCGGACTTGTGTGCGGAACATCTGTAGTGACGTAAGAATCGATCTGTGTCGGACTGAGTCCGGCGGATCGAAACTTACGTCACAAAATTCTACTTTTGCCGGTGTAAAGGGCTTGATAACTAAGGCAAATCAGCCTCGCCACAAATATGCTGCGGAATTCCAGTGTATTTGAGGTTGACGGCTTGATAACTAGAGGCCATTATATCATCACGTCACCTTTATTGAACATATTATATTATCACAATGTCACCTTTATAGAACACAAATTGGGGCATATTTATCACTGCGGATCAGGTCCGCCAGACCTCGCTGAATACGGCGAGCAATACGCTCACCGAATTTAGCATTGCACCAGCAGCTCACAAGAGCTGCTGGTGCAACGATGCCCCCTGCAGACTCGCGGCCAATGGGCCGCCAGCAGGGAGGTGTCAATCAACCCGATCGTACTCGATTGGGTTGTATTGTGGCGATGTCTGTCCATCTGCTCAGAGCAGGCGGACAGGTTATGGAGCAGTGGTCTTTGTGACCGCTGCTTCATAACTGCTGTTTCTGGCGAGTCTGAAGATTCGCCAGAAACACGGGGCATCAAGCTCCATATGGAGCTTGTTAAATAGAGCCCATTATATCATCACCTTTATTGAACACACATTGGCCTCTAGTAATGAAAGTCTGGTGGACCTGATCCGCCAGTACGGATCAGGTCCACCAGACCGCTGAATACGGAATACACTCACCATATTCATCATTGCACCAGCAGCTCACAAGAGTTGCTGGTGCAACGCCGCCCCTGCAGACTCGCGGCCAATAGGCCGCCAGCAGGGGGGTGTCAATCAACCCAATCGTACTTGATCGGGTTGTATTGTTGCGATGTCTGTCTGCCTGCTCAGAGCAGGCGGACAGGTTATGGAGCAGCGGTCTTTGATACATATGCCCCATTATATCATCACGTCACCTTTATAGAACACATTAAATTATCACAAAGTCATCTTTATAGAACACATTATATCATCACAATGTCACCTTTATAGAACACATTAAATTATCACAAAGTCATATTTATAGAACACATTATATCATCACAATGTCACCTTTATAGAACACATTAAATTATCACAATGTCACCTTTATAGAACACATTAAATTATCACAATGTCACCTTTATAGAACACATTAAATTATCACAAAGTCATCTTTATAGAACACATTATATCATCACAATGTCACCTTTATAGAACACATTAAATTATCACAATGTCACCTTTATAGAACACATTAAATTATCACAAAGTCATCTTTATAGAACACATTATATCATCACAATGTCACCTTTATAGAACACATTAAATTATCACAATGTCACCTTTATAGAACACATTAAATTATCACAATCTCATCTTTATAGAACATATTATATCATCACAATGTCACCTTTATAGAACACATTAAATTATCACAATGTCACCTTTATAGAACACATTATATCATCACAATGTCACCTTTATAGAACACATTAAATTATCACAATGTCACCTTTGTAGAACACATTAAATTATCACAATCTCATCTTTATAGAACATATTATATCATCACAATGTCACCTTTATAGAACACATTAAATTATCACAATGTCACCTTTATAGAACACATTATATCATCACAATGTCACCTTTATAGAACACATTAAATTATCACAATGTCACCTTTATAGAACACATTAAATTATCACAATGTCATCTTTATAGAACATATTATATTATCACAATGTCACCTTTATAGAACACATTAAATTATCACAATGTCATCTTTATAGAACACATTATATCATCACAATGTCACCTTTATAGAACACATTGGGGCCTAGTTATCAAGCCGTCAACCTCAAATACGCTGGAATTCCGCAGCGTATTTGTGGCGAGGCTGATTCGCCTTAGTTATCAAAGGCTCGACACCGGCAAAAGTAGAATTTTGTGACGTAAACTTCGATCTTCCGGACTCAGTCCAACACAGATCGATTCTTACGTCACTCCAGATGTTCCGCACACAAGTGCGGCACAATCTCACTACTTTTGCTAGTTATCAAATGACTAGCAGGTACACTCGCCACTTTTACGGCCCATCGTACCTGGTTTTCAAACCGCCACCCCTGGAGGCGGCGGATCCCATAGGAATCAATGGGAGTCTGACCATAGCGAAAGTACAAGTTCGCTGCTGACAGACATCCCATTGATTTCTATGGGAGCTGTCTGCACTTAACACCCTAACATGTACCCCGAGTCTAAACACCACTAATCTGCCCCCCCTACACCGCCGCAACTAAATAAAGTTATTACCCCCTAAACCGCCGCTCCCGGAGCCCACCGCAAGCTACTCTATACATATTAACCCCTAAACTGCCGCTCCCGGAGCCCACCGCAACTATAATAAATGTATTAACCCCTAAACCGCCGCTCCCTGAACCCGCCGCAACGTATATTAAATTTATTAACCCCCTATCCTGCCCCCTCTACACCGTTGCCACCTATAATAAATTTATTAACCCCTAATCTGCCCCCCCCTACACCGTCGCCACCTATAATAAATTTATTAACCCCTATCCTGCCCCCCACTACGCCGCCGCCACTGTAATAAAATTATTAACCCCTAAACCTAAGTCTAACACTAACCCTAACGCCCCCCTAACTTAAATATTAATTAAATAAATCTAAATAATATTTTTATTATTAACTAAATTAATCCTATTTAAAACTAAATACTTACCTTTAAAATAAACCCTAATATAGCTACAATATAAATAATAATTATATTGTAGCTATCTTAGGATTTATTTTTATTTTACAGGCAACTTTCAATTTATTTTAACTAGGTACAATAGCTATTAAATAGTTATTAACTATTTAATAGCTTACCTAGCTAAAATAAACTGAAATTTACCTGTAAAATAAATCCTAACATAACACTATACTTTAATAAATTATTCCTATTTAAAACTAAATACTTACCTGTAAAATAAACCCTAATATAGCTACAATATAAATAATAATTATATTGTAGCTATCTTAGGATTTATATTTATTTTACAGGCAACTTTGTATTTATTTTAGCTAGTTAGAATAGTTATTAAATAGTTATTAACTATTTAATAACTACCTAGCTAAAAGAAATACAAAATTACCTGTAAAATAAATCCTAACCTAAGTTACAATTAAACCTAATACTACACTATCATTAAATTAATTAAATAAACTACCTACAAATAACTACAATTAAATACAATTACATAAACTAACTAAAGTACAAAAAATAAAAAAGCTAAGTTACAAAAAATAAAAAATAAGTTAGAAACATTTTAAAAATATTACAACAATTTTAAGATACTTACACCTAATCTAAGCCCCCTAATAAAATAACAAACCCCCCAAAATAAAAAAATGCCCTACCCTATTCTAAATTAAATAAAGTTCAAAGCTCTTTTACCTTACCAGCCCTTAAAAGGGCCATTTGTGGGGGCATGCCCTAAAAAGTTCAGCTCTTTTGCCTGTAAAAGAAAAATACAACCCCCCCAACATTAAAACCCACCACCCACATACCCCTAATCTAACCCAAACCCCCCTTACAAAAACCTAACACTAATCCCCTGAAGATCCTCCTACCTTGAGTCGTCTTCACTCAGCCGAGCAGCGATGGAACTGAAGTGGACATCCGGAGCGGAAGAAGTTAATCCTCCAAGTGGCGCTGAAGAAATCTTCCATCCGATGAAGTCATCATCAATAGGTTAGAGAGGTTAAGGGATTTGGCATTGAAGCCAAGTGCTGAATTAGGCACTGATAATGTAATAAGAATAGTTGGTTAAAATATACACTATATTTAACAAATATGCAAAGACAAACAATTATATCTATAATTGGATCAGATAGGTATAAGTGGGAAATCACCATCCACTTATCTATAATCATGTATAACTGATCCAACAAGTAAATAAAAACATTTAAAAAGGACTATGTATCCTAGAGGGCGGTGTGTTTGAACATAAATAAGAGCAGAATGAGCTATAGTGATTACAGGGATCAATACAATCACACAAATCTCACAGACTATGCGCTCAAAGGCGTCCTCCTGCCTGCGTACTGCTAGGATTGAACCCAGTCAGCCGATTTCTAAATAGATACCCTATCACTAAAAGTCACACACATAACAGGAATTCACTCTGTTAAACTGCATTTGGCAGCATTAAATGTTACAAAGTATGCTCAAATAAGCTCTAAAGGGCTTGTGTAATCAACATATAGATATAATGTGTCAACAGTAATCACTGTCTGACACCCACATTAGTAAGCATATAGTTAATATCTATAGTATTTCTTGTTCAGTAGTTACCAACAGATACCAATATATTAAAGCCTGATATAAACTTGAGTCAAGTGTGCTTGATCTTGTAGTGTTAGCTACAATTGGATTCTAACCGAAAATTCATTAAGCATAATCTTGGCTAAATGGTTATCTGAGGAGCTAGGTGTAGCAAGCCATTAGTTCAGTTCATAACAAGCACGCCTCTAAGACACGCCCACCGATGCGTTTCGTCACTGTAGCGTGACTTCGTCAGGGCATAGGGGCCGTCCAGCCGTACTTTCAGCAAGATATACTGTTGCGTTGCCATGGAAGCATAGCGCGTATGCGGAAGTGTTACCCGCATCTGTCTGGCGACTTAGTATTCAATATTTCATATTGCGGAATCGCCCAAAATTTTAATAGATAGCATCCTTCTAATATCATAACGATAAATCGTCTAATATTATTGGTGAAATCATTAATGGGGATAGAATATCGATCAAGAGTATTGCAGAGGGAAGGTATTGTGCTGTATTTAAATCCATTACACATAATTTTCATGGATATGTATGTGTGCATTCTGAGATTCCTATTATAATCCCGATATGGACTTGTTTCTTATTGTTATATTAAAATTCAAAAAGCCGACAAGAAGATTATTAAACTGAGGAATGTTAGGATATGTGTCGATCTTGTTCTCACATAATATTTTATAGTATAGAAATGAATATGTTTTTATGCACATTGTAATATCTCTTACGGAGGATAGGATATCACTATTGGGGTTATTTGCTATTAGGCAATTTAAATATCAATTGACAAATTCAGTATCAATTGTATATAATATTCAGATACATGATATAGTTCATGCCTAGTGTCATTATTCATACAGTTAAACACTAGTCAAATGCCCTATAGGTAATCGTCCATATTGTAACAATGTGCTTATTCATATGTATTATATACTTATAAAATACAGTCAAGCATTTTATATGATATCGCTTACCAGCTAATTGTTACTGTATACATCATTTCCATCTTATGTAACCATATCATAGTTCATATTAGAGTATCGATTGTATGTTGTTACATTTTATTATTATATTTTTGCATTGGGAAAACCAATGTTGCTCATAATATAAATATTAACACCTTGTGTATTGTTACTTACATCTAGATTGTACAGAAGTCAGTATCGAAGATAGATTGTAGTTATATAATACTCAAGTGGAGTGACTCTAAAGTTGCCATATTACAAGAAACATTTGAATGATATGGCTTCATTAAGACCTTTAGGGGATGCTGATTTTAACTCATGTATCCACCTACATTCTTTTTGTAAGAGCAGTTTATTTATATCTCCTCTTCTCCCTTTCAATTTAAGTTGTTCTATAGCAAAGAAGTGTATTTGATATTTATCATCTTTATTTACACTATTCATATGTTTTGCTATCGGTACATTGCGGTCCCACTTTATGTCTCCCAGGTGTTCCAACACTCTGGTGCGTAGTCTTGTCCCTTTTTAGTGGGAGAAGTGAGAGGAGACGTGATGTCAGCAAAGTTCTTTATAAACTTTCTATAGTAATTGGCAAAGCCAAGAAACCTCTGCAGGGATTTGAGGGTGGTAGGTCTGGGCCAGTCCTTGATAGCCGAAAGTTTAGCAGGATCCATCTCAAAACCAGATTCTGAAATAATATAACCCAAGAAGGGAATGGAACTCTGATGGAAAGAGCATTTCTCCAATTAAGCAAAAAGGGAGTTTTCACGTAATCTTTGAAGCACAAGTTTTACATGATGTACATGTTCCTGTAATGTTCTGGAATAGATCAGAATGTCATCAAGATAAATGATAACAAATTGATTGAAATAATCTCTGAAGATCTCGTTAACAAAGTGCTGAAATACTGCTGGTGCATTGCACAATCCAAAAGGCATTACAAGATACTCGTAGTGACCAAATCTAGTGTTAAATGCCGTCTTCCATTCGTCTCCCTTACGAATTCCGACCAAATTGTAGGCCCCATGGAGATCCCACTTGGATCGACCAAATAGCTCAGGGATGAGTGGAAGAGGGTTTTTTGACAGTAATCTGATTCAAGGCCAAATAATCAATACAGGGTTTTTTGACAGTAATCTGATTCAAGGCCAAATAATACAGGGACGAAGTCCTCTGTCTTTTTTCCCAATGAAGAAAAACCGTGCACCCACAGGTGAAGAGGAAGGGTGAATAAATCCTCTGGCCAAGTTGTCCTTAATGTATTCTTCAAGGGAGACATTTTCTTGACAAGAGAGAGGATAGGTCCTCCCCTTAGGTAGAGGAGCCCCAGAATACAGATCGATAAGACAGTCATAAATCTGGTGAGGAGGTAACATCTCAGCCTCCTTTTTAGAAAAAACATCACAAAAGGCATGATAGTGATTAGGCAACAAATCAGGAACTTCCAACTTAGGCCTCTAGTTATCAAGCCGTCAACCGCAAATACGCTGGAATTCTGCAGCGTATTTGTGACGAGGCTGATTCGCCATAGTTATCAAAGGCTAGAGACCGGCAAAAGTAGAATCTAGTGATGTAAGCTACGATCCGCTGGTCTCAGTCTGGCACAGATCGATTCTTACGTCACTCCAGATGTGCCAAACGCAAGTTTGGCACAATCTGACTACTTAGCAGGTACGATCGGCACTATTCCGGCCCAGCATACCTGACAGCAGCGAAAGCTCATGTTCGCTGCTGCCCGATATCCCATTGATTTCTATGGGAAGTGTCTGCACCTAACACCCTAACATGTACCCTGAGTCTAAACACCCCTAATCTGCCCCCCCTACACCACCGCCACCTATATAATATTTATTAACCTCTAAACCGCCGCTCCCAGACCCTGCCGCCACCTACATTATACCTATTAACCCCTAATCTGCCGCCCCCTATACCGCCGCCACCTACATAAAGTTATTAACCCCTATCCAGTGGATCCCGAACCCCGCTGCAACTAAATAAATTGTTTAACCCCTAAGCTGCCGCTCCCGGACCCCGCCGCAACTAAATTTAATGTTTAACCCCTAAACCACCGCTCCTGGACCCCGTTGCAACTAAATTAAATGTTTAACCCCTAATCCGCCGCTCCCAGACCCCGCCCCCACCTATATTAAACTTATTAACCCCTAAACCTAAGTTTAACACTAACACCCCCCCAACTTAAATATTATTTAAATAAATCTAAATACATATTACAATTATTAACTAAATTATTCCTATTTAAAACTAAATACCTGTAAAATAAACACTAAGATAGCTACAATATAACTAATAATTATATTGTAGCTATATTAGAATTTTTTTTTATTTTACAGGCAACTTTGTATTTAATTTAACTAGGTACAATAGCTATTAAATAGTTAATAACTATTTAATAGCTACCTAGTTAAAATAATTACAAAATTACCTGTAAAATAAAACCTAACCTACGTTACAAATACACCTAACACTACACTATCATTAAATTAATTTTAAAAGTTAACTACAATTACCTAAAATTAAATACAATTAAATAAACTAAACTATAGTACAAAAAACAAACAAACACTAAATAACAGAAAATAAAAAAAATTACAAGAAGTTTAAACTAATTACACCTAATCTAAGCCCCCTAATAAAATAAAAAAGCCCCCTAAAATAATAAAATGCCCTACCCTATACTAAATTACAAAGTAATCAGCTCTTTTACCAGCCTTTAAAAGGGCTTTTTGCCGGGCATTGCCCCAAAGTAATCAGCTCTTTTACCTGTAAAAAAAAAATACAACCCCCCCAACATTACAACCCACCACCCACACACCCCTACTATAAAACCCACCAAAGCCCCCTTAAAAAAACCTAACACTAACCCCCTGAAGATCACCCTACCTTGAGCCGTGTTCACTAGTGATGTCGCGAACCGCCATTGACTTCAATAGGCAGGCGAACTTTAAAACCTACAAGGACTCTTTCTGGCCACAATAGTGATGGAAAAGTTGTTTCAAGGGGACTAACACCGGGACTGTGGCATGCTGGTGGGGGATCCCTGGCAAAACTCCCATGGAAAATTACATAGTTGATGCAGAGTCTGCTTTTAACCCATAAAGGGCCTAAATTACCTAACATCCCCAAATTGTTTGCAATAACGTGCTTTAAAACATCAGTTATGATGTTGTATCTATCAGGTAGTGTAAGGGTTACGGCCGCTTCACAGTGACAGAGCAAGCTCCAAGTGTAACGCACCGCAAACAACCGCAAACAGTCCATTTGCACAACCACGAGATAGATTTGATAGATAGATACATAGATTACATAGCTCGATCGATGCAATATACATATGATCGATACAAATTACATAGATCAATAGATGCAATATACATTTGATAGATACGAATTACATAGATCAATAGATACAATATACATTTGATAGATACGAATTACGTAGATCAATAGATGCAATATCCATTTGATAGATACGAATGTTATCGATCCAAAGATGCAATATACATTTGATAGATACGAATTACATCAACCAAAATATGTAATATACATTTTATTGATCCGAATTACATCGATCAATAGATGCAATCTACATTTGATAGATACGTTTGATAGTTCGATCTATTTGATAGATAAATAAATAGAATTGAAATATATATAATTTCCCTGACAGAGTATAACAATAAGACATGCGGTCTGTGACCCGTGGTGTGTTAAGTAGTACTATTCTTAGCAGTTTACTACAACCTGTTACTCCCCCTATCGGGGGAGGTCTATATGGCCTTCATTTTTGGAACCGGGAGATGGAAGAAGATGATTGGTCTGTCCTCCTACTTCAAATTTGTCAAAAACACAAGTGGCTGTCTCAAAACAGTCCGGACACAAGATAGATAGATAGATAGATAGATAGATAGGATAGATAGATATGCATAGATTGATAGTTAGATAGAATCTATAGAAGAGAAATAGATAGATTTGTTAGTTATATAATTACCCTGACAAAGTATAATAATTAAACATGCGGTCTTGAACCCATGGTAACTAGGTTGTGTTAAGTAGTACTATTCTTAGCACTTTCAGCCCTGTAACTCCTTCTATCGGTGGATTTCTATATGGCGTGTATGATTACCCTGACAAAGTATAACAACAAGACACGCGGTCTGGGACCCATGGTAATTCGGTTGTGTTAAGTAAAATTTTTCTTAGCACTTTAATCCCTCTTACTCCCCCTTTCGGTGGAGTTCTATATGGCCTGCATGATTACCCTGACAAAGAATAAGAACAAAACATCTGGTCTGGGACCCATGGTAACTAGGTTGTGTTAAGTAGTACTATTCTTAGAACTGTAATCCCTGTTACTCCCCCTATCAAGGGAGGTCTATATGGCCTGCATGATTACCCTGACAAAGTATAATAAGAAAACATGCGGTCATGGACCCATGGTAACTAGGTTGTGTTAAGTAGTACTATTCTTAGCATTTTCAGCCCTGTAACTCCCCCTATCGTGGGAGGTCTATATGGCCTGCCTGATTACCCTGACAAAATATAATAATAAGACATGCGTTCTGGGACCCATGGTAACTAGGTTGTGTTTTAAGTAGTACTATTCTTAGCACTTTAATCTCTGTAACCCCCCCTATTGGGGGAGGTCTATACGGCCTGCATGATTACCCATACAAAATATAATAATAAGACATCTGCTCTGGTTCTGGGACCCATGGTAACGTTGTGTTAAGTAGTACTGTTCTTAGCATTTTAATACCTGTTACTCACCCTATCGGGGGAGGTCTATATGGCCTGCATGATTACCCTAACAAAATATAATAACAAAACATTCGTTCTGGGACCCATGGTAACTATGCTGTGTTAAGTAGTACTGTCCTTAGCCTTTTAATACCTGTTACTCACCCTATCGGGGGAGGTCTATATGACCTGCATGATTACCCTAACAAAATATAATAACAAGACATGCGGTCTGGGACCCATGGTAACTAGGTTGTGTTAAGTAGTAATGTTCTTAGCATTTCAAAACAAAATATAATAACAAAACATTCGTTCTGGGACCCATGGTAACTATGCTGTGTTAAGTAGTACTGTCCTTAGCCTTTTAATACCTGTTACTCACCCTATCGGGGGAGGTCTATATGGCCTGCATGATTACCCTTACAAAATATAATAATAAAACATATGCTCTGGGACCCATGGTAACTAGGTTGTGTTAATTAGTACTGTTGTTATTAGTTTAATACCTGTTACAACACCGAATAGTGGGAGGTCTGTATGGCCTGCATGATTAGCCGCACCCAACCCAAAAAAAAGTCATGCGGTCTTGGACTAAGACCCATGGCTAACTCGGTTGTTTAAAGTAGTTCTATTCTTAGCACTTTCATCCCTATTACTTCCAGGCCTCTTGGGGGTGGTCTACATGGCCATCATGTTTAGCCTAACATAGTACAACAATAAAACCTTGGCTCTTCAAAGCCTGTTAATTGGCTTTATTTTGGTAGTACTGTTCTTATTAGTTTAATACCTGATACAACACCGAATGGTGGCAGGTCTATATGGCCTGCATGATTAGCCGCACCCAACCCAAAAAAAAGCCAAGCGGTCTTGGACTAAGACCCATGGCTAACTCGGTTGTTTCAAGTAGTACTATTCTTAGCACTTTCATCCCTGTTACTTCCAGGCCTCTCGGGGGTGGTCTACATGGCCATCATGTTTAGCCTAACATAGTACAACAATAAAACCTTGGCTCTTCAAAGCCTGTTAATTGGCTTTATTTTGGTAGTACTGTTCTTATTAGTTTAATACCTGATACAACACCGAATGGTGGCAGGTCTATATGGCCTGCATGATTAGCCGCACCCAAACCAAAAAAAAGCCAAGCGGTCTTGGACTAAGACCCATGGCTAACTCGGTTGTTTCAAGTAGTACTATTCTTAGCACTTTCATCCCTGTTACTTCCAGGCCTCTCGGTGGTGGTCTACATGGCCATCATGTTTAGCCTAACATAGTACAACAATAAAACCTTGGCTCTTCAAAGCCTGTTAATTGGCTTTATTTTGGTAGTACTGTTCTTATTAGTTTAATACCTGATACAACACCGAATGGTGGCAGGTCTATATGGCCTGCATGATTAGCCGCTCCCAACCCAAAAAAAAGCCATGCGGTCTTAGACTAAGACCCATGACTAACTCGGTTGTTTAAAGTAGTTCAATTCTTAGCACTTTCATCCCTGTTACTTCCAGGCCTCTCGGTGGTGGTCTACATGGCCATCATGTTTAGCCTAACATAGTACAACAATAAAACCTTGGCTCTTCAAAGCCTGTTAATTGGCTTTATTTTGGTAGTACTGTTCTTATTAGTTTAATACCTGATACAACACCGAATGGTGGCAGGTCTATATGGCCTGCATGATTAGCCGCACCCAACCCAAAAAAAAGCCATGCGGTCTTAGACTAAGACCCATGACTAACTCGGTTGTTTAAAGTAGTTCAATTCTTAGCACTTTTATCCCTGTTACTTCCAGGCCTCTCGTGGTGGTCTACATGGCCATCATGTTTAGCCTAACATAGTACAACAATAAAACCTTGGCTCTTCAAAGCCTGTTAATTGGCTTTATTTTGGTAGTACTGTTCTTATTAGTTTAATACCTGATACAACACCGAATGGTGGCAGGTCTATATGGCCTGCATGATTAGCCGAACCCAACCCAAAAAAAAGCCATGCGGTCTTGGACTAAGACCCATGACTAACTCGGTTGTTTAAGGTAGTTCTATTCTTAGTACTTTCATCCCTGTTACTTCCAGGCCTCTCGGGGGTGGTCTACATGGCCATCATGTTTAGCCTAACATAGTACAACAATAAAACCTTGGCTCTTCAAAGCCTGTTAATTGGCTTTATTTTGGTAGTACTGTTCTTATTAGTTTAATACCTGATACAACACCGAATGGTGGCAGGTCTATATGGCCTTTATGATTAGCCGCACCCAACCCAAAAAAAAGCCATGCGGTCTTGGACTAAGACTCATGACTAACTCGGTTGTTTAAAGTAGTTCTATTCTTAGTACTTTCATTCCTGTTACTTCCAGGCCTCTCGGGGGTGGTCTACATGGCCATCATGTTTAGCCTAACATAGTACAACAATAAAACCTTGGCTCCTCAAAGCCTGTTAATTGGCTTTATTTTGGTAGTACTGTTCTTATTAGTTTAATACCTGATACAACACCGAATGGTGGCAGGTCTATATGGCCTGCATGATTAGCCGCACCCAAGCCAAAAAAAAGCCATGCGGTCTTGGACTAAGACCCATGACTAACTCGGTTGTTTAAAGTAGTTCTATTCTTAGCACTTTCATCCCTGTTACTTCCAGGCCTCTCGGTGGTGGTCTACATGGCCATCATGTTTAGCCTAACATAGTACAACAATAAAACCTTGGCTCTTCAAAGCCTGTTAATTGGCTTTATTTTGGTAGTACTGTTCTTATTAGTTTAATACCTGATACAACACCGAATGGTGGCAGGTCTATATGGCCTGCATGATTAGCCGCACCCAACCCAAAAAAAAGCCATGCAGTCTTGGACTAAGACCCATGACTAACTCGGTTGTTTAAAGTAGTTCTATTCTTAGCACTTTCATCCCTGTTACTTCCATGCCTCTCAGTGGTGGTCTACATGGCCATCATGTTTAGCCTAACATAGTACAACAATAAAACCTTGGCTCTTCAAAGCCTGTTAATTGGCTTTATTTTGGTAGTACTGTTCTTATTAGTTTAATACCTGATACAACACCAAATGGTGGCAGGTCTATATGGCCTGCATGATTAGCCGCACCCAACCCAAAAAAAAGCCATGCGGTCTTGGACTAAGACCCATGACTAACTTGGTTTTTTAAAGTAGTTCTATTCTTAGCACTTTCATCCCTGTTACTTCCAGGCCTCTCGGGGGTGGTCTACATGGCCATCATGTTTAGCCTAACATAGTACAACAATAAAACCTTGGCTCTTCAAAGCCTGTTAATTGGCTTTATTTTGGTAGTACTGTTCTTATTAGTTTAATACCTGTTACAACACCGAATGGTGGGAGGTTTATATGGCCTGCATGATTAGCCACACCAAACCAAAAAAAAAAGGCATGCGGTCTTGGACTAAGACGCATGGCTAACTTGGTTGTGTAAATTAGTACTATTCTTAGCACTTTAATCCCTGTTACTTCCAGGCCTCTTGGGGGTGGTCTACATGGCCATCATGATTACCCTCAACAAAATATAACAACAAGATGTGCAGTCAGGGAACCATGGTAAGGTTACTTCCTTTCGCAAAATCGAGTATAACAGTTGCAGGCAGAGGTTCTGACCCTGCATTATGGCTGCACCTCTCCCTAAGAGAGGCATCCATTACAGAGTCTGTGGGCATGTATGCAAAGAGATGGCCTGCCTTAAAGGAGCAGCAAGGCAGTACAGGTCGTTCTCCTTCAGCCATTTTATATGATGGCCCATGAACCTCAACAGCCACAAAAGCAGGAAACACCACCTATGCCATCCTTTTGAACAATAGAGTACAGGTATGGCATTGATTTTAGAAACACGGAGATCATTTTTAGGAACCGTGAAATTGAACTAAAACCATGCTTGGACACCCAGTACAGTACAGGTCGTTCGCCTTCAACGATTTTATAAGAGGGTCCCGGACCCTCAACAAAAACAACAACAGGAGAAAGGACATATGGCATCCTTTTGGACAATAGATTACAGGTAAGGCATTGATTTTAGAAACCCGGAGATAATTTTTAGGAAACAGAAAATAGAAAAAAACATTGATTTTGGACACCCAGTACACTTCTTTCTCCTTCGGCCTTTTTATAAGAGGGTCCAGGACCCTCAACAGAAACAACAGCAGGAAAGAGGACATATGGCATCCTTTTGAACAATAGATTACAGGTAAGGCATTGATTTTAGAAACCCAGAGATAATGTTTATGAACCGGGAAATTGAACTAAAAACCATGCTTGGACACCCAGTACAGTACAGGTTGTTCGCCTTCGACCATTTTATAAGAGGGTCCTGGACCCTCAACAAAAACAACAGCAGGAAAAAAGACATATGGCATCCTTTTGAACAATAGATTACAGTTAAGGCATTGATTTTAGAAACCCAGAGATAATTTTTTGGAAACAGGAAATAGAAAAAATCATTGATTGGACACCCAGTACACTGCTTTCTCCTTTGGCCTTTTTAAAAGAGGGTCCAGGACCCTCAACAGAAACAACAGCAGGAAAGAGGACATATGGCATCCTTTTGAACAATAGATTACAGGTAAGGCATTGATTTTAGAAACCAGGAGATCATTTTTAGGAAACGGGAAATAGAAAAAATCATTGATTGGACACCCAGTACACTTCTTTCTCCTTCGGCCTTTTTATAAGAGGGTCCAGGATGAAACAACAGCAGGAAAGAGGACATATGCCATCCTTTTGAACAATAGAGTACAGGTACAGCATTGATTTTAGAAACCCAGAGATAATTTTTAGGAAACGGAAAATAGAAAAAATCATTGATTGGACACCCAGTACACTTCTTTCTCCTTAGGCCTTTTTATAAGAGGGTCCAGGACCCTCAACCAAAACAACAGCAGGAAAGAGGACATATGGCATCCTTTTGAACAATAGATTACAGGTAAGGCATTGATTTTAGAAACCAGGAGATAATTTTTAGGAAACGGGAAATAGAAAAAATCAATGATTGGGCACCCGTACACTTCTTTCCCCATAGCCTTTTTATAAGAGGGTCCAGGACCCTCAACAGAAACAACAGCAGAAAAGAGGATATATGGCATCCTTTTGAACAATAGATTACAGGTAAGGCATTGATTTTAGAAACCCTGAGATAATTTGTTGCAACCGGGAAATTGAACCAAAAAAATGATTGGACACCCAGTACACTTCTTTCTACTTCAGCCTTTTTATAAGAGGCTCCAGGACCCTAATATGAAACAACAGCAGGAAAGAGGACATATGGCATCCTTTTGAAAAATAGAGTACAGGTACAGCATTGATTTTAGAAACCCAGAGATAATTTTTAGGAAACGGGAAATAGAAAAAATCATTGATTGGACACCCAGTACACTTCTTTCTCCTTAGGCCTTTTTATAAGAGGGTCCAGGACCCTCAACCGAAACAGCAGCAGGAAAGAGGACATATGGCATCCTTTTGAACAATAGATTACAGGTAAGGCATTGATTTTAGAAACCCTGAGATAATTTGTTGCAATCGGGAAATTGAACCAAAAAAATGATTGGACACCCAGTACACTTCTTTCTAATTCAGCCTTTTTATAAGAGGCTCCAGGACCCTCAACAGAAACAACAGCAGGAAAGAGGACATATGGAATCCTTTTGAACTACAGATTACAGGTAAGGCATTGATTTTAGAAACCCAGAGATAATTTTTATGAAACAGGAAATAGAAAAAAAACATTGATTGAAAACCCACTTCTTTATCCTTAGGCCTTTTTATAAGAGGGTCCAGGACCCTCAAACAAAACAACAGCAGGAAAGAGGACACATGGCATCCTTTTGAACAATAGATTACAGGTAAGGCATTGATTTTAGAAACCAAGAGATAATTTTTATGAAACGGGAAATAGAAAAAACATTGATTGGACACCCAGTAAACTTCTTTTTAGTTAGGCCTTTTTATAAGAGGGTCCAGGACCCTCAACCGAAACAACAGCAGGAAAGAGGACATATGGCATCCTTTTGAACAATAGATTACAGGTAAGGCATTGATTTTAGAAACCCTGAGATAATTTGTTGCAACCGGGAAATTGAACCAAAAAAATGATTGGACACCCAGTACACTTCTTTATCCTTAGGCCTTTTTATAAGAGGGTCCAGGACCCTCAAACAAAACAACAGCAGGAAAGAGGACATATGGCATCCTTTTGAATAATAGATTACAGGTAAGGCATTGATTTTAGAAACCAAGAGATAATTTTTATGAAACAGGAAATAGAAAAAAACATTGATTGGACACCCAGTACATTTCTTTATCCTTAGGCCTTTTTATAAGAGGGTCCAGGACCCTCAACCGAAACAACAGCAGGAAAGAGGACATATGGCATCCTTTTGAACAATAGATTACAGGTAAGGCATTGATTTTAGAAACCCTGAGATAATTTGTTGCAACCGGGAAATTGAACCAAAAAAATGATTGGATACCCAGTACACTTCTTTATCCTTAGGCCTTTTTATAAGAGGGTCCAGGACCCTCAAACAAAACAACAGCAGGAAAGAGGACATATGGCATCTTTTTGAACAATAGATTACAGGTAAAGCATTGATTTTAGAAACCAAGAGATAATTTTTATTAAACGGGAAGTAGAAAAAAACATTGATTGGACTCCCAGTACACTTCTTTATCCTTAGGCCTTTTTATAAGAGGGTCCAGGACCCTCAACCGAAACAACAGCAGGAAAGAGGACATATGGCATCCTTTTGAACAATGGATTACAGGTAAGGCATTGATTTTAGAAACCAGGAGATAATTTTTAGGAAACGGGAAATAGAAAAAATCATTGATTGGGCACCCAGTACACTTCTTTCCCCTCGGCCTTTTTATAAGAGGGTCCAGGACCCTCAACAGAAACAACAGCAGGAAAGAGAACATATGGCATCCTTTTGAACAATAGATTACAGGTAAGGCATTAATTGCATCCTGTGCAATTATTGGTAATACTGCATTATGGGTTTATATACCTTCACTTCAATGTTGCCCTACATATGGAGTAATGTATATGTATATACAAATATCCTTAAGCACTACTGCTCATCATCAGGATATTACCATGCTATATTTGTGATGTTTGTGTATATATATATATTTCTCTTACATTTTCCCAGTATTAGCCATCTAGGACCGTACTTTTAGGGCATATATCATACTGAGCACATACACTCCATTCCAGCGTTTTTTACTTTCATTTTTTACATTTTAATTTTTATTTAATTTTCCATTCCATATCCTTTTTGACTCTCATTCATAACCGAACTATATATTATATTTTTTTCCCCATATCCCCCTATTTTATCCTCTAATACACAATTTATAAGGTTTATATAGTACCACAGCTAGCCACTAGCACTATTATATATATATAAAATTAAGGTGCATTGATACTATAGTACATATTCTATTATTATTATCTATCTGGTAGGCAGGGGTTAAACTATACAAGATTGTGTATTTGAAGTGTTAAGTGTTATGAGGTGAACATATTATACATTTTGTACCGTATTCTGAAGTATAGTACATTAAGTGCAGTATATTATATGTGTATATCTTCTATTCTTGTATATTTACATAGTATTCTGTGCGGTCTATATGTCCAGTGTTTTTAACATTTCTAACATTCATATCATTTACTAATGTTGTTTTGGAGATTATACTATTTTGTACATATATTGATCTGCTAATGTATTTACATGTGTTGTTCCATATCAAGGGAAACAAGGGTTAATTCCCTTTCTACCTGTGGAGTGTGGGCGTATTTTGAATTTGTATTCTTGTCCAATCACATTTTACTATTACCTTTTTAAGTATGCACTCACCTGCATGACACCTATGGCTATGATTACGGCTGCGGGCCGAAACATGTAAGCCCTGGTGCCACGCTCACACACCTACTCTGTTTGTGCTTTTTCTATAGCCTGTTTGGTGTTTTAATCAAACCTAATAAAATTGGATCTTATTATACACTAAAGCTGGATCCTGCCTTCTTTGTGATTGTTCGTATCCACACCAGCTTGGGATCCGCTTTAGCCCCTGTTCACCTGTATCCTGTTGTAAACCCGGGTGAAGACAGAGAGCACCGCCCCCCGACCGGAGAATCCTGTGATGTCACGATCGACGCTGAAAGTCCGTATGGCAAGCCAGAAGCGCTGCTGGAGTCTCATGTGAGTGCCGTTTACTTGGAGCTATTAGCCCACCGACAAGGTTTCGGTCTGACCACGTAGGTCCCCCGGCATATCTAGAGCATCTTTATGGTAAAGATCATACAGCCAAGTCGCAACTACAGGGGCGGCAGAGCTCATTTGGGGTAAGTCCCGGGAACAACGAAATAGACTGTTGCATATGTTTGTTTGCAGTGGAGTTGCATATTTGAAGAGCTTTTCTCATCCTTTCATATTTCTCATTAATTTTAGAAACCCTGAGATAATTTGTTGCAACCTGGAAATTGAACCAAAACACTTCTTTCTACTTCAGCCTTTTTATAAGAGGCTCTAGGACCCTCATATGAAACAACAGCAGGAGAGAGGACATATGGCATCCTTTTGAACAATAGAGTACAGGTACAGCATTGATTTTAGAAACCCAGAGATAATTTTTAGGAAACGGGAAATAGAAAAAATCATTGATTGGACACCCAGTACACTTCTTTCTCCTTAAGCCTTTTTATAAGAGGGTCCAGGACCCTCAACCGAAACAACAGCAGGAAAGAGGACATACGGCATCCTTTTGAACAATAGATTACAGGTAAGGCATTGATTTTAGAAACCAAGAGATCATTTTTATGAAACAGGAAATAGAAAAAAACATTGATTGGGCACCCAGTACACTTCTTTCCCCTCGGCCTTTTTATAAGAGGGTCCAGGACCCTCAACAGAAACAACAGCAGGAAAGAGAACATATGGCATCCTTTTGAACAATAGATTACAGGTAAGGCATTAATTTTAGAAACCCTGAGATAATTTGTTGCAACCGGGAAATTGAACCAAAAAATGATTGGACACCCAGTACACTTCTTTCTACTTCAGCCTTTTTATAAGAGGCTCCAGGACCCTCATATGAAACAACAGCAGGAGAGAGGACATATGGCATCCTTTTGAACAATAGAGTACAGGTACAGCATTGATTTTAGAAACCCAGAGATAATTTTTAGGAAACAGGAAATAGAAAAAATCATTGATTGGACACCCAGTACACTTCTTTCTCCTTAGGCCTTTTTATAAGAGGGTCCAGGACCCTCAACCGAAACAACAGCAGGAAAGAGGACATACGGCATCCTTTTGAACAATATATTACAGGTAAGGCATTGATTTTAGAAACCCTGAGATAATTTGTTGCAACCGGGAAATTGAACCAAAAAAATGATTGGACACCCAGTACACTTCTTTCTAATTCAGCCTTTTTATAAGAGGCTCCAGGACCCTCAACAGAAACAACAGCAGGAAAGAGGACATATGTCATCCTTTTTAACAATAGATTACAGGTAAGGCATTGATTTTAGAAACCCAGAGATAATTTTTATGAAACGGGAAATAGAAAAAAGCATTGATTGAAAACCCACTTCTTTATCCTTAGGCCTTTTTATAAGAGGGTCCAGGACCCTCAAACAAAACAACAGCAGAAAAGAGGACACATGACATCCTTTTGAACAATAGATTACAGGTAAGGCATTGATTTTAGAAACCAAGAGATAATTTTTAGGAAACGGGAAATAGAAAAAACATTGATTGGACACCCAGTACACTTCTTTATCCTTAGGCCTTTTTATAAGAGGGTCCAGGACCCTCAACCGAAACAACAGCAGGAAAGAGAACATATGGCATCCTTTTGAACAATAGATTACAGGTAAGGCATTGATTTTAGAAACCCTGAGATAATTTGTTGCAACCGTGAAATTGAACCAAAAAAATGATTGGACACCCAGTACACTTCTTTATCCTTAGGCCTTTTTATAAGAGGGTCCAGGACCCTCAAACAAAACAACAGCAGGAAAGAGGACATATGGCATCCTTTTGAACAATAGATTACAGGTAAGGCATTGATTTTAGAAACCCTGAGATAATTTGTTGCAACCGGGAAATTGAACCAAAAAAATGATTGGACACCTAGTACACTTCTTTCTAATTCAGTCTTTTTATAAGAGGCTCCAGGACCCTCAACAGAAACAACAGCAGGAAAGAGGACATATGGCATCCTCTTGAATAATAGATTACAGGTAAGGCATTGATTTTAGAAACCCAGAGATCATTTTTATGAAACAGGAAATAGAAAAAAACATTGATTTAAAACCCACTTCTTTATCCTTAGGCCTTTTTATAAGAGGCTCCAGGACCCTCAAACAAAACAACAGCAGGAAAGAGGACACATGGCATCCTTTTGAACAATAGATTACAGGTAAGGCATTGATTTTAGAACCCCAGAGATAATTTTTATGAAACGGGAAATAGAAAAAAACATTGATTGAAAACCCACTTCTTTATCCTTAGGCCTTTTTATAAGAGGCTCCAGGACCCTCAAACAAAACAACAGCAGGAAAGAGGACATATGGCATCATTTTGAACAACAGATTACAGGTAAGGCATTGATTTTAGAAACCCTGAGATAATTTGTTGCAACCGGGAAATTGAACCAAAAAAATGATTGGACACCCAGTACACTTCTTTATCCTTAGGCCTTTTTATAAGAGGGTCCAGGACCCTCAACAGAAAAAAACAGCAGGAAAGAGGACATATGGCATCCTTTTGAATAATAGATTACAGGTAAGGCATTGATTTTAGAAACCAAGAGATAATTTTTATGAAACGGGAAATAGAAAAAACATTGATTGGACACCCAGTAAACTTCTTTTTAGTTAGGCCTTTTTATAAGAGGGTGCAGGACCCTCAACCGAAACAACAGCAGGAAAGAGGACATATGGCATCCTTTTGAACAATAGATTACAGGTAAGGCATTGATTTTAGAAACCCTGAGATAATTTGTTGCAACCGGGAAATTGAACCAAAAAAATGATTGGACACCCAGTACACTTCTTTATCCTTAGGCCTTTTTATAAGAGGGTCCAGGACCCTCAAACAAAACAACAGCAGGAAATAGGACATATGGCATCCTTTTGAACAATAGATTACAGGTAAGGCATTGATTTTAGAAACCAAGAGATAATTTTTATGAAACAGGAAATAGAAAAAAACATTGATTGGACACCCAGTACACTCCTTTATCCTTAGGCCTTTTTATAAGAGGGTCCAGGACCCTCAACCGAAACAACAGCAGGAAAGAGGACATATGGCATCCTTTTGAACTACAGATTACAGGTAAGGCATTGATTTTAGAAACCCGGATATAATTTGTTGCAACCGGGAAATTGAACCAAAAAAATTATTGGTCACCCAGTACACTTCTTCCTACTTCAGCCTTTTTATAAGAGGGTCCCAGACCCTCAACAAAAACAACAGCAGGAAAGAGGACATATGGCATCCTTTTGAACAATAGAGTACAGGTACAGCATTTATTTTAGAAACCCAGAGATAATTTTTATGAAACGGGAAATAGAAAAAAACATTGATTGGACACCCAGTACACTTCTTTATCCTTAGGCCTTTTTATAAGAGGGCTTAGGACCCTCAACCAAAACAACAGCAGGAAAGAGGACATATGGCATCCTTTTGAACAATAGATTACAGGTAAGGCATTGGTTTTAGAAACCCTGAGATAATTTGTTGCAACCGGGAAATTGAACCAAAAAAATGATTGGACACCCAGTACACGTCGTTCTCCTTCAGCCTTTTTATAAGAGGGTCCAGGACCCTCAACAGAAACAACAGCAGGAAAGAGGACATATGCCATCCTTTTGCACAATCGAGTACAGGTATGGCATTGATTTTAGGAACCCGGAGATAATTGAGAGGAACCGGGAACATTTTACAAAAAATGTGCTTGGACACTCATTACAGGTCGTTCTCCTTCAGCCTTTTTATACCATGGGCCACGACCCTCAACAGGCACAACAGCATGAAACACCACATATGCCACCCTTTTGCACAATAGAGTACAGGTATGGCATAGATGGAACCCGGAGATAATTTAGAGCAACCAAGAGACGGATAAAGATGCTTAGTCGGGACTCCTCCTTCGAATTTGGGGCACTGCGCGTGCAATTTAATGGTCCACCAGATATGAGTGGTGTGTTAAGTTGTACTATTCTTAACAGTTTAATCACTGTTATGTGCCTTATTTTTCCCTTTGAGTTTTTAACCCTCAGAGCGGCAGCAGAGGACAGAAACATTAGGCATGTACAAATGAATGAAAAATCGGGTATTGTTGTAGCCGCTGCTGTAGCAGCGGCCACAAAAATTGATGTTTGTAAAACAGTTAGAAAGTGCCCTAAAACCTTGCGTCTTGAACACTAGTTGTTGGCGGATAAGTCATGCAAGTCATCCTGCATTATAAGGAAAAAAAAGCCAGCGTGTGTACCAGTTGTAGCCCAAGCCAGCTCATCTCATCATCAGGCCTTTTTTACTCAAATGTATCACCCAATGTCAGTCCCTTCGGATCCATCCCTCATTAATTTTAATAAAAGTGAGATAGTCAAGGCTTTTTTGACCTAGGCGACTTCTCTTCTCAGTGACCTCAGTGACAAAACCTCCTGCTGCACTGAAGGTCCTTTCGGACAGGACACTTGAAGCGGGGCAGGCCAGAAGTTCAATTGCAAATTGGGATAGCTCAGGCCACAGGTCAAGCCTGCACACCCAGTAGTCAAGGGGTCCATCGCTCCTCAGAGTGTCGAGATCCGCAGTTAATGCTAGGTAGTCTGCTACCTGTCGGTTGAGTCTTTCTCTGAGGCTGGATCCCGAAAGGCTCTGGCGATACATGGGAGTTAAAAAGGTACGCATGTCCTCCATCAACAAGACGTCAGGAAAGCATCCTGTCCTTGCCGCCATGGTCGTGGGAGGAGGAGGAGGATTACTGTCATCTCTTCCCCTGTTACATTCCCGTTGTGCTGTGACATCACCCTTATACGCTGTGTAAAGCATATTTTTTTATTTATTTTTAAAATGCTCCATCCTTTCCGACTTGCGGGAATTTGGTAACATTTCAGGCACTTTATGCTTATACCGGGGGTCTAGGAGCGTGGACACCCAGTACAGGTCGTTCTCCTTCAGCTTTTTTATACGAGGGTCCCTCAACAGGCACGACAACATGAAATAACTCATTTGAACAAGGTTGGATGCAGAGCTAATCATGTCCCGTTCCTCGTCCTCACTGGTCTCACTGAGGGTATCTTCTTTCCCCCAGCCACGTACAACACCACGGGTACCAGAGAGGTGACAACAACGAGCACCCTGGGATGCCTGTTGTGCTTGGTCTTCCTCCTCCTCCTCAAAGCCACATTCCTCCTCTGACTCCTCTTCCTCACAATCCTCTTCCTGCATTGCCGCAGGTCCAGCAAGCGATGCTGATAAGGCTGTTTCTGGTGGTGATGGACACCACAACTCTTCCTCTTCACGCTCATCTACGGCCTGATCCAGCACTCTTCGCAGGGCACACTCCAGGAAGAAAACAAATGGTATGATGTCGCTGATGGTGCCTTCGGTGCGACTGACAAGGTTTGTCACCTCCTCAAAAGGACGCATGAGCACATTGCGCATGAGCGTCCAGTAATTTGGCAAAAATATCCCCAGCTCTCCAGAGGCTGTCCTAGCACCCCGGTCATACAAATACTCATTAACAGCTTTTTCTTGTTGGAGCAGGCGGTCAAACATTAGGAGTGTTGAATTCCACCATGTCGGGCTGTCGCAAATCAAGCGCCTCACTGGCAGGTTGTTTCGACGCTGGATATCGGACAAGTGCGCCATGGCCGTGTAGGAACGCCTGAAATGGCCACACACCTTCCTGGCCTGCTTCAGGACTTCCTGTAAGCCTGGGTACTTATGGACAAATCATTGTACAATTAGATTACACACATGTGCCATGCACGGCACATGTGTCAACTTGCTCAATTTCAATGCCGCCACCAAATTACTTCCATTGTCAGAAACAACCTTGCCAATCTCCAGTTGGTGCGGAGTCAGCCACTGATCCACCTGTGCGTTCAGGGCGGTCAGGAGTGCTGATGCGGTGTGACTCTCTGCTTTCAGGCAAGTCAATCCCAAGACGGCGTGACACTGCCGTACCCGGGATGTGGAATAGTACCTGGAGAGCTGGGGGGGTGCCATTGATGTGGAGCAAGACGCAGAAGCAGAAGAGGACTCAGCTGAGGAAGAGGTTATGGAAGAGGTTATGGAAGAGGATGGAGTAGGAGGAGTAGAGGAGGTAGCAGCAGGCCTGCCTGCAAGTCATGGCGGTGTCACCAACTCTTCTGCAGAGCAACGCATTCCATGCTTGTCAGACAGCAGGTTTACCCAATGCGCAGTGTAGGTGATATACCTGCCCTGACCATGCTTTGCAGACCAGCTATCCGTGGTCATATGGACCCTTGCCCCAACGCTGTGTGCCAGACATGCCATAACTTCCTTGCTCACAACAGAGTACAGGTTTGGGATTGCCTTTTGTGAAAAGAAATTTCTGCCAGGTACCTTCCACTGCGGTGTCCCAATAGATACAAATTTTTTGAAAGCATCAGACTCCACCAGCTTGTATGGTAAAAGCTGGCGGGCTAAGAGTTCAGACAAGCCAGCTGTCAGACGCCGGGCAAGGGGGTGACTTTGAGAAATTGGCTTCTTACGCTCAAACATGTCCTTGACAGACACCTGACTGTGGGCAGATGACCATGAACTGCTACGTAAGAGAGACTCAGTGAAGGATGGTTGAGAGGGGTCAAGGAGGACAGCAGTGGTTGACGTGGCTGAAGATGCTGGAGCAGGAGGAGGAGGGCGGCTTTCAGTTTGTGTGATGCTTCTACTCATGTGTTCTTCCCATCGGCGTTTGTGATGGGAGACCATGTGCCTTCGCAAAGCAGTTGTACCTAGGTGGGTGTTGGACTTCCCACGACTCAGTTTCTTTTGGCACAGGTTGCAAATGGCATCGCGGTTGTCAGAGGCAGACACACAAAAAAAATGGCACACTGCTGAGCTCTGCGATGACAGCATTCTGGTGGTGGCAACAGCATGCGTTGATGGGCGTCGGCGTGCTGTCTGGCTGACCCCGGGTGCTGATGCATGCTGTCTGACTGTGCCACTAACTCCTTGCAATGACCTCCCCCTGCTTCCAACTCGTCTCCTCCTCCTCCTCTCTGTCTCCCCATCTGAACTGTCCCCCTCTTCTTCTTCTCTTCTAGCAGGCACCCACGTGACATCCACCGACACATCATCATCAACCGCTTCACTTGTATCTGACACATCAAGAAAGGAAGCAGCAGCGGGTACAACATCATCATCATCATCATCATCATCACACCTTACCTCCATGTCTGTAATGCTGCCTGACTGAGACATATCACTGTTATCTACATCCTCTGTCAATGATGGTTGCGCATCACTTATTTCTTCCAACTGATGTGTCAATAACTCCTGTGACAGATCAAGTGAAGCGGCTGTGGTGCTAGTGTTGGTGGTGGCGACAGGCGGGCGAGTGGCACTGGTCACTTGAGACGTGCCCAAAGCACAGCTGGAGGTGGATGGTGCGTCAAGGTTAGGAGGACTAGGAGTGGAAGCTGTAGAAGATTGGGTGTCCTGTGTTAGCCATTCAACTATGTCCTCCTCAGAACTTTTCGCGTCCCCCTGGCACCCGGCGTCTGAACAATGTGCATATTTGTAGGGTCTAAAGGAATCACAGCACCATGACAACGACCACGGAACCTGTGGGGTGGCCTGCCTCTGCCTGTTATTTTTTTTAAAATGTACACTTACAATACTATTACACAAATTATGAGTGGTGGCACTGGTCAAGTGGGCACAGTATACGCTGTGAGACTGACAACAAACAAAAAGACTGATGTTTCAAAGTCAAAAATGTTTATTTTTCAAATATTAGAAGTACCGTGACAATAAATATGATTGTTGGCACTAGTTGGCAAATGGGCCTGTCTGGCACACACGCTGGGAGGAAGGCAACTGCAATTAGATTAAACTAGCTGAGTCATGCTTCTTAGTCCAAAAATTGTTTTTACCAAAAATTGACAATACTGTTAGAACAAATATGATTGGTGGCACTAGTTAGAAATGGCAAGGGAGCATAGCACACACGCTGGCATTCAGGCAACTGCAATTCAATGGCACTAGAAGACTGAAGATTCACAGTCCAAAAAGTTATGATTTAATTTTTTTTTCAATACTGTTACCAGAAATATGATTGGTGGCAGTAGTTGGCTAGTGGGCCTGGCACACAGGCTGGCAGGCAGGAGGAAAGTGCAATTCAATGGCACGAGCAAACTGATGATTCACAATCACAATCTATCAATTTTTAATTTTAAATATTAACAATACTGTGACAACAAATATGATTGGTGTAACTAGTTGGCAAGTCGGCCTGGCACACAGGCTGGCAGGCAGGAGTAAAATGCAATTCAAGGGCACTTGTAGACTGCAGATTCACAGTCAAAAAAGTGATGATTTACAATTTTTTCAATACTGTTACAAGAAATATGATTGGTGGAACTAATTGGCTAGTTGGGCCTGGCACACAGGCTGGCAGGCAGGAGGAAAGTGCAATTCAATGGCACGAGCACACTGATGATTCACAATCACAATCTAACAATTTTTAATTTTAAATATTAACAATACTGTTACAACAAATATGATTGGTGTAACTAGTTGGCAAGTCGGCCTGGCACACAGGCTGGCAGGCAGGAGGAAAGTGCAATTCAATGGCACAAGCAAACTGATGATTCAGAAACAACCTTGCCAATCTCCAGTTGGTGCGGATTCAGCCACTGATCCACCTGTGCGTTCAGGGCGGTCAGGAGTGCTGGTGCGGTGTGACTCTCCGCTTTCAGGCAAGTCAATCCCAAGACGGCGTGACACTGCCATACCCGGGATGTGGAATAGTACCTGGAGAGCTGGGGGGTTGCCATTGATGTTGAGCAAGACGCAGAAGCAGAAGAGGACTCAGCCGAGGAAGAGGTTATGGAAGAGGTTATGGAAGAGGATGGAGTAGGAGGAGTAGAGGAGGTAGCAGCAGGCCTGCCTGCAAGTCGTGGTGGTGTCACCAACTCTTCTGCAGAGCCACGCATTCCATGCTTGTCAGACAGCAGGTTTACCCAATGCGCAGTGTAGGTGATATACCTGCCCTGACCATGCTTTGCAGACCAGCTATCCGTGGTCATATGGACCCTTGCCCCAACGCTGTGTGCCAGACATGCCATAACTTCCTTGCTCACAACAGAGTACAGGTTTGGGATTGCCTTTTGTGAAAAGAAATTTCTGCCAGGTACCTTCCACTGCGGTGTCCCAATAGATACAAATTTTTTGAAAGCATCAGACTCCACCAGCTTGTATGGTAAAAGCTGGCGGGCTAAGAGTTCAGACAAGCCAGCTGTCAGACACCGGGCAAGGGGGTGACTTTGAGAAATTGGCTTCTTACGCTCAAACATGTCCTTGACAGACACCTGACTGTGGGCAGATGACCATGAACTGCTACGTAAGAGAGACTCAGTGAAGGATGGTTGAGAGGGGTCAAGGAGGACAGCAGTGGTTGACGTGGCTGAAGATGCTGGAGCAGGAGGAGGAGGGCGGCTTTCAGTTTGTGTGCTGCTTCTACTCATGTGTTCTTCCCATCGGCGTTTGTGATGGGAGACCATGTGCCTTCGCAAAGCAGTTGTACCTAGGTGGGTGTTGGACCTCCCACGACTCAGTTTCTTTTGGCACAGGTTGCAAATGGCATCGCGGTTGTCAGAGGCAGACACACAAAAAAAATGGCACACTGCTGAGCTCTGTGATGACAGCATTCTGGTGGTGGCAACAGCATGCATTGATGGGCGTCGGCGTGCTGTCTGGCTGACCCCGGGTGCTGATGCATGCTGTCTGACTGTGCCACTAACTCCTTGCAATGACCTCCCCCTGCTTCCAACTCGTCTCCTCCTCCTCCTCTCTGTCTCCCCATCTGAACTTTCCCCCTCTTCTTCTTCTCTTCTAGCAGGCACCCACGTGACATCCACCGACACATCATCATCAACCGCTTCACTTGTATCTGACACATCAAGAAAGGAAGCAGCAGCGGGTACAACATCATCATCATCATCATCATCACACCTTACCTCCATGTCTGTAATGCTGCCTGACTGAGACATATCACTGTTATCTACATCCTCTGTCAATGATGGTTGCGCATCACTTATTTCTTCCAACTGATGTGTCAATAACTCCCGTGACAGATCAAGTGAAGCGGCTGTGGTGCTAGTGTTGGATGTGGTGACAGGCGGGCGAGTGGCACTGGTCACTTGAGACGTGCCCAAAGCACAGCTGGAGGTGGATGGTGCGTCAAGGTTAGGAGGACTAGGAGTGGAAGCTGTAGAAGATTGGGTGTCCTGTGTTAGCCATTCAACTATGTCCTCCTCAGAACTTTTCGCGTCCCCCTGGCACCCGGCGTCTGAACAATGTGCATATTTGTAGGGTCTAAAGGAATCACAGCACCATGACAATGACCACGGAACCTGCGGGGTGGCCTGCCTCTGCCTGTTATTTTTTTTTAAATGTACACTTACAATACTATTAAACAAATTATGAGTGGTGGCACTGGTCAAGTGGGCACAGTATACGCTGTGAGACTGACAACAAACAAAAAGACTGATGTTTCAAAGTCAAAAATGTTTATTTTTCAAATATTAGAAGTACCATGACAATAAATATGATTGTTGGCACTAGTTGGCAAATGGGCTTGTCTGGCACACACGCTGGGAGGAAGGCAACTGCAATTAGATTAAACTAGCTGAGTCATGCTTCTTAGTCCAAAAATTGTTTTTACCAAAAATTGACAATACTGTTAGAACAAATATGATTGGTGGCACTAGTTAGAAACGGCAAGGGAGCATGGCACACAGGCTGGCATTCAGGCAACTGCAATTCAATGGCACTAGCAGACTGAAGATTCACAGTCCAAAAAGTTATGATTTAATTTTTTTTCAATACTGTTACCAAAAATATGATTGGTGGCAGTAGTTGGCTAGTGGGCCTGGCACACAGGCTGGCAGGCAGGAGGAAAGTGCAATTCAATGGCACGAGCCAACTGATGATTCACAATCACAATCTATCAATTTTTAATTTTAAATATTAACAATACTGTGACAACAAATATGATTGGTGTAACTAGTTGGCAAGTCGGCCTGGCACACAGGCTGGCAGGCAGGAGGAAAATGCAATTCAAGGGCACTTGTAGACTGCAGATTCACAGTCAAAAAAGTGATGATTTACAATTTTTTCAATACTGTTACAAGAAATATGATTGGTGGAACTAATTGGCTAGTTGGGCCTGGCACACAGGCTGGCAGGCAGGAGGAAAGTGCAATTCAATGGCACGAGCACACTGATGATTCACAATCACAATCTAACATTTTTTAATTTTAAATATTAACAATACTGTTACAACAAATATGATTGGTGTAACTAGTTGGCAAGTCGGCATGGCACACAGGCTGGCAGGCAGGAGGAAAGTTCAATTCAATGGTACGAGCAAACTGATGATTCACAATCACAATCTAACAATTTTTATTTTTTAATATTAACAATACTGTGACAACAAATATGATTGGTGTAACTAGTTGGCAAGTCGGCCTGGCACACAGGCTGGCAGGCAGGAGGAAAGTGCAATTCAAGGGCACTAGTAGACTGCAGATTCACAGTAAAAAAAGTGATGATTTACAATTTTTTCAATACTGTTACAAGAAATATGATTGGTGGCACTAATTGGCTAGTTGGGCCTGGCACACAGGCTGGAAGGCAGCAGGAAAGTGCAATTCAATGGCACGAGCAAACTGAGGATTTGACAATCACAATCTAATAATTTTTTATTTTAAATATTAACAATACTGTTACAGTAAATATGATTGTTGTAACTAGTTGGCAATTCGGCCTGGCACACAGGCTGGCAGGCAGGAAGAAAGTGCAATTCAATGGCACGAGCAAACTGATGATTCACAATCACAATCTAACAATATTTAATTTTAAATTTTAACAATATTGTGACAACAAATATGATTGGTGTAACTAGTTGGCAAGTCGGCCTGGCACACAGGCTGGCAGGCAGGAGGATAATGCAATTCAAGGGCACAAGTAGACTGCAGATTCACAGTCAAAAAAGTGATGATTTAAAATTTTTTCAATACTGTTAATAGAAATATGATTGGTGGCACTAATTGGCTAGTTGGGCCTGGCACACAGGCTGGCAGGCAGGAGGAAAGTTCAATTCAATGGTACGAGCAAACTGATGATTCACAATCACAATCTAACAATTTTTAATTTTAAATGTTAACAATACTGTTACAACAAATATGATTGGTGTAACTAGTTGGCAAGTTGGCCTGGCACACAGGCTGGCAGGCAGGAGGAAAATGCAATTCAAGGGCACTGGTAGACTGCAGATTCACAGTCAAAAAGTGATGATTTACAATTTTTTCAATACTGTTACAAGAAATATGCTTGGTGGCACTAATTGGCTAGTTGGGCCTGGCACACAGGCTGGCAGGCAGGAGGAAAGTGCAATTCAATGGCAAAAGCAAACTGATGATTCACAATCACAATCTAACAATTTTTAATTTTAAATATTAACAATACTGTGACAACAAATATAATTGGTGTAACTAGTTGGCAAGTCGGCCTGGCACACAGGCTGGCAGGCAGGAGGAAAATGCAATTCAAGGGCCCTGGTAGACTGCAGATTCACAGTAAAAAAAGTGATGATTTACAATTTTTTTGAAACTGTTAATAGAAATATGATTGGTGGCACTAATTGGCTATTTGGGTCTGGCACACAGGCTGGCAGGCAGGAGGAAAGTGCAATTCAATGGCACGAGCAAACTGATGATTCACAATCACAATCTAACAATTTTTAATTTTAAATATTAACAATACTGTGACAACAAATATGATTGGTGTAACTACTAGTTGGCAAGTTGGCCTGGCACACAGGCTGGCAGGCAGGAGGAAAATGCAATTCAAGGGCACTAGTAGACTGCAGATTCACAGTCAAAAAATTATGATTTACAATTTTTTCAATACTGTTACAAGAAATATGATTGGTGGCACTAATTGGCTAGTTGGGCCTGGCACACAGGCTGGCAGGCAGGAGGAAAGTGCAATTCAATGGCACAAGCAAACTGATGATTCACAATCACAATCTAACAATTTTTTAATTTTAAATATTCACAATACTGTGACAACAAATATGATTGGTGTAACTAGTTGGCAAGTCGGCCTGGCACACAGGCTGGCAGGCAGGAGGAAATTGCAATTCAAGGGCACTGATAGACTGCAGATTCACAGTCAAAAAAGTGATAATTTACAATTTTTTCAATACTGTTACAAGAAATATGATTGGTGGCACTAATTGGCTAGTTGGGCTTGGCACACAGGCTGGCAGGCAGGAGGAAAGTGCAATTCAATGGCACGAGCAAAATGATGATTCACAATCACAATCTAACAATTTTTAATTTTAAATATTAACAAAACTGTTACAACAAATATGATTGGTGTAACTAGTTGGCAAGTCGGCCTGGCACACAGGCTGGCAGGCAGGAGGAAAATGCAATTTAAGGGCACTAGTAGACTGCAGATTCACAGTCAAAAAAGTGATGATTTACAATTTTTTTCAATACTGTTACAAGAAATATGCTTGGTGGCACTAATTGGCTAGTTGGGCCTGGCACACAGGCTGGCAGGCAGGAGGAAAGTGCAATTCAATGGCACGAGCAAACTGATGATTCACAATTACAATTTAACAATTTTTAATTCTAAATATTAACAATACTGTTACAACAAATATGATTGGTGTAACTAGTTGGCAAGTCGGCCTGGCACACAGGCTGGCAGGCAGGAGGAAAATGCAATTTAAGGGCACTAGTAGACTGCAGATTCACAGTCAAAAAAGTGATGATTTACAATTTTTTTCAATACTGTTACAAGAAATATGCTTGGTGGCACTAATTGGCTAGTTGGGCCTGGCACACAGGCTGGCAGGCAGGAGGAAAGTGCAATTCAATGGCACAAGCAAACTGATGATTCACAATCACAATTTAACAATTTTTAATTCTAAATATTAACAATACTGTTACAACAAATATGATTGGTGTAACTAGTTGGCAAGTCAGCCTGGCACACAGGCTGGCAGGCAGGAGGAAAATGCAATTCAAGGGCACTAGTAGACTGCAGATTCACAGTCAAAAAAGTGATGATTTACAATTTTTTAAATACTGTTATAAAAAATATAATTGGTGGCACTAATTGGCTAGTTGGGCCTGGCACACAGGCTGGCAGGCAGGAGGAAAGTGCAATTCAATGGCACAAGCAAACTGATGATTCACAATCACAATCTAACAAATTTTAATTCTAAATTTTAACAATACTGTGTCAACAAATATTATTGGTGTAACTAGTTGGCAAGTTGGCCTGGCACACAGGCTGGCAGGCAGGAGGAAAATGCAATTCAAGGGCACTAGTAGACTGCAGATTCACAGTCAAAAAAGTGATGATTTACAATTTTTTCAATACTGTTAATAGAAATATGATTGGTGGCACTAATTGGCTAGTTGGGCCTGGCACACAGGCTGGCAGGCAGGAGGAAAGTGCAATTCAATGGCACAAGCAAACTGATGATTCACAATCACAATCTAACAAATTTTAATTTTAAATTTTAACAATACTGTGTCAACAAATATGATTGGTGTAACTAGTTGGCAAGTCAGCCTGGCACACAGGCTGGCAGGGAGGAGGAAAATGCATTTCAAGGGCACAAGTAGACTGCAGATTCACAGTAAAAAAAGTGATGATTTACAATTTTTTCAATACTGTTAATAGAAATATGATTGGTGGCACTAATTGGCTAGTTGGGCCTGGCACACAGGCTGGCAGGCAGGAGGAAAGTGCAATTCAATGGTACGAGTAAACTGATGATTCACAATCACAATCTAACAATTTTTAATTTTAAATGTTAACATTACTGTTACAACAAATATGATTGGTGTAACTAGTTGGCAAGTCGGCCTGGCACACAGGCTGGCAGGCAGGAGGAAAATGCAATTCAAGGGCACTAGTAGACTGCAGATTCACAGTCAAAAAGTGATGATTTACAATTTTTTCAATACTGTTACAAGAAATATGCTTGGTGGCACTAATTGGCTAGTTGGGCCTGGCACACAGGCTGGCAGACAGGAGGAAAGTGCAATTCAATGGCACGAGCCAACTGATGATTCACAATCACAATCTAACAATTTTTAATTTTAAATATTAACAATACTGTGACAACAAATATAATTGGTGTAACTAGTTGGCAAGTCGGCCTGGCACACAGGCTGGCAGGCAGGAGGAAAATGCAATTCAAGGGCACTGGTAGACTGCAGATTCACAGTAAAAAAAAGTGATGATTTACAATTTTTTCGAAACTGTTAATAGAAATATGATTGGTGGCACTAATTGGCTATTTGGGTCTGGCACACAGGCTGGCAGGCAGCAGGAAAGTGCAATTCAATGGCACAAGCAAACTGATGATTCACAATCACAATCTAACAATTTTTAATTTTAAATATTAACAATACTGTGACAACAAATATGATTGGTGTAACTACTAGTTGGCAAGTTGGCCTGGCACACAGGATGGCAGGCAGGAGGAAAATGCAATTCAAGGGCACTAGTAGACTGCAGATTCACAGTCAAAAAAGTGATGATTTACAATTTTTTCAATACTGTTACAAGAAATATGATTGGTGGCACTAATTGGCTAGTTGGGCCTGGCACACAGGCTGGCAGGCAGGAGGAAAGTGCAATTCAATGGCACAAGCAAACTGATGATTCACAATCACAATCTAACAATTTTTTAATTTTAAATATTCACAATACTGTGACAACAAATATGATTGGTGTAACTAGTTGGCAAGTCGGCCTGGCACACAGGCTGGCAGGCAGGAGGAAATTGCAATTCAAGGGCACTAGTAGACTGCAGATTCACAGTCAAAAAAGTGATAATTTACAATTTTTTCAAGACTGTTACAAGAAATATGATTGGTTGCACTAATTGGCTAGTTGGGCCTGGCACACAGGCTGGCAGGCAGGAGGACAGTGCAATTCGATGGCACGAGCAAAATGATGATTCACAATCACAATCTAACAATTTTTAATTTTAAATATTAACAATACTGTTACAACAAATATGATTGGTGTAACTAGTTGGCAAGTCGGCCTGGCACACAGGCTGGCAGGCAGGAGGAAAATGCAATTCAAGGGCACTAGTAGACTGCAGATTCACAGTCAAAAAAGTGATGATTTACAATTTTTTCTATACTGTTACAAGAAATATGCTTGGTGGCTCTAATTGGCTAGTTGGGCCTGGCACACAGGCTGGCAGGCAGGAGTAAAGTGCAATTCAATGGCACAAGCAAACTGATGATTCACAATTACAATTTAACAATTTTTTATTCTAAATATTAACAATACTGTGACAACAAATATGATTGGTGTAACTAGTTGGCAAGTCGGCCTGGCACACAGGCTGGCAGGCAGGAGGAAAATGCAATTCAAGGGCACTGGTAGACTACAGATTCCCAGTCAAAAAGGTGATAATTTACAATTTTTTCAATACTGTTAATAGAAATATGATTGGTGGCACTAATTGGCTAGTTGGGCCTGGCACACAGGCTGGCAGGCAGGAGGAAAGTGCAATTCAATGGCACAAGTAAACTGATGATTCACAATCACAATCTAACAATTTTTAATTTTAAATATTAACAATACTGTTACAACAAATATGATTGGTGTAACTAGTTGGCAAGTCGGCCTGGCACACAGGCTGGCAGGCAGGAGGAAAATGCAATTCAAGGGCACCAGTAGACTGCAGATTCACAGTCAAAAAAGTGATGATTTACAATTTTTTCAATACTGTTACAAGAAATATGATTGGTGGCACTAATTGGCTAGTTGGGCCTGGCACACAGGCTGGCAGGCAGGAGGAAAGTGCAATTCAATGGCACGAGCAAACTGATGATTCACAATCACAATCTAACAATTTTTAATTTTAAATATTAACAATACTGTGACAACAAATATTATTGGTGTAACTACTAGTTGGCAAGTTGGCCTGGCACACAGACTGGCAGGCAGGAGGAAAATGCAATTCAAGGGCCCTAGTAGACTGGAGATTCACAGTAAAAAAAGTGATGATTTACAATTTTTTGAATACTGTTATAAGAAATATGATTGGTGGCACTAATTGGCTAGTTGGGCCTGGCACACAGGCTGGCAGGCAGGAGGAAAGTGCAATTCAATGGCACGAGCAAACTGATGATTCACAATCACAATCTAACAATTTTTAATTTAAAATATTAACAATACTGTTACAACAAATATGATTGTTGTAACTAGTTGGCAAGTCGGCCTGGCACACAGGCTGGCAGGCAGGAGGAAAATGCAATTCAATGGCACCAGTAGACTGCAGATTCACAGTCAAAAAAGTGATGATTTACAATTTTTTCGAAACTTTTAATAGAAATATGATTGGTGGCACTAATTGGCTAGTTGGGCCTGGCACACAGGCTGGCAGGCAGAAGGAAAGTGCAATTCAATGGCACAAGCAAACTGATGATTCACAATCACAATCTAACAATTTTTAATTTTAAATATTAACAATACTGTTACAACAAATATGATTGGTGTAACTAGTTGGCAAGTCGGCCTGGCACACAGGCTGGTAGGCAGGAGGAAAATGCAATTCAAGGGCACCAGTAGACTGCAGATTCACAGTCAAAAAAGTGATGATTTACAATTTTTTCAATACTTTTAATAGAAATATGATTGGTGGCACTAATTGGCTAGTTGGGCCTGGCACACAGGCTGGCAGACAGGAAGAAAGTGCAATTCAATGGCACGAGCAAACTGATGATTCACAATCACAATCTAACAATTTTTCATTTTAAATATTAACAATACTGTTACAACAAATATGATTGGTGTAACTAGTTGGCAAGTCGGCCTGGCACACAGGCTGGCAGGCAGGAGCAAAATGCAATTCATGGGCACTAGTAGACTGCAGATTTACAGTCAAAAAAGTGATGATTTACAATTTTTTTCAATACTGTTACAAGAAATATGATTGGTGGCACTAACTGGCTAGTTGGGCCTGGCACACAGGCTGGCAGGCAGGAGGAAAGTGCAATTCAATGGCATGAGCAAACTGATGATTCCCAATCGAACAATGTTTAATTTTAAATATTAACAATACTGTTACAACAACTATGATTGGTGTAACTAGTTGGCAAGTGGGCCTGTCACACAGGCTGGCAGGCAGGAGGAAACTGCAATTCAATGGCACTAGGAGACTGAAGATTTGCAGTCAAAAACTTATGATTTAAACATTTTTCTATACTGTTACAAGAAATATGATTGTTGTAACTAGTTGGCAAGTCGGCCTGGCACACAGGCTGGCAGGCAGGAGGAAAATGCAATTCAAGGGCACCAGTAGACTGCAGATTCACAGTCAAAAAAGTGATGATTTACAATTTTTTCAATACTTTTAATAGAAATATGATTGGTGGCACTAATTGGCTAGTTGGGCCTGGCACACAGGCTGGCAGACAGGAGGAAAGTGCAATTCAATGGCACGAGCAAACTGATGATTCACAATCACAATCTAACAATTTTTCATTTTAAATATTAACAATACTGTTACAACAAATATGATTGGTGTAACTAGTTGGCAAGTCAGCCTGGCACACAGGCTGGCAGGCAGGAGGAAAATGCAATTCAAGGGCACCAGTAGACTGCAGATTCACAGTCAAAAAAGTGATGATTTACAATTTTTTCAATACTTTTAATAGAAATATGATTGGTGGCACTAATTGGCTAGTTGGGCCTGGCACACAGGCTGGCAGACAGGAGGAAAGTGCAATTCAATGGCACGAGCAAACTGATGATTCACAATCACAATCTAACAATTTTTCATTTTAAATATTAACAATACTGTTACAACAAATATGATTGGTGTAACTATTTGGCAAGTCAGCCTGGCACACAGGCTGGCAGGCAGGAGCAAAATGCAATTCATGGGCACTAGTAGACTGCAGATTTACAGTAAAAAAAGTGATGATTTACAATTTTTTTCAATACTGTTACAAGAAATATGATTGGTGGCACTAACTGGCTAGTTGGGCCTGGCACACAGGCTGGCAGGCAGGAGGAAAGTGCAATTCAATGGCACGAGCAAACTGATGATTCACAATCGAACAATGTTTAATTTTAAATATTAACAATACTGTTACAACAACTATGATTGCTGTAACTAGTTGGCAAGTGGGCCTGGCACACAGGCTGGCAGGCAGGAGGAAACTGCAATTGAATGGCACTAGGAGACTGAAGATTTGCAGTCAAAAACTTATGATTTAAAAAATTTTCTATACTGTTACAAGAAATATGATTGTTGGCACTAATTGGCTAGTTGGGCCTGGCACACAGGCTGGCAGGCAGGAGGAAAGTGCAATTCAATGGCACAAGCAAACTGATGATTCACAATCGAACAATTTTTTATTTTAAAGATTAACAATACTGTTACAACAACTATGATTGGTGTAACTATTTGGCAAGTGGGCCTGGCACACAGGCTGGCAGGAAGGAGGAAAGTGCAATTCAATGGCACGAGCAAACTGATGATTCACAATCTACCAATTTTTAATTTTAAATATTAACAATACTGTTACAACAACTGTGATTGGTGTAACTAGTTGGCAAGTGGGCCTGGCACACAGGCTGGCACTAGTGGTGGCAGGCTGGCCTGTGAACTAATATTAAATAACACTCGAAGAGTGATGTAAAAATTTTTTTAAAACATTTAATGTTATGTTACAACAGATAGGAGTGGTGGACTGGCACTGAGGATGGAAGTAGGCACAGTATATGCTGGCAGCCTGACACACAGGCTGGCACTAATGGCAGCCTGGCTACTAAAATTTAAGAACACTAGAAGAGGACTGATGTTAAAAAAAAATTTAAATAAAATTTACACTAATGTTGTTATACCAGATATAAGTGGTGGAAAAAAAAAAATATAAACTGTGTAACACTATATGATGTGGGCCAGAAACACACAGGCCTGATGGAAAAAGAAATTAAATTACACTAGCAAAATGATTTAAATTTTTTTTTTTACTTTAAAATAATGTAAAGCAGATATGAGTCGTGGCTGGTAGGTAGGGCAGCAATTTAACACAGTATGCTGTGTAAGTGAGAAAAACACTGGCCTGATAGAAAATGAAGTTAGATTACACTAGCAAAATAATTTAAAAGTTTATATTTTAATATTAAAATAATGTTAAGCAGATATGAGTGGTGGCACTGGCTGGCTGCAACGTAGGGCAGCAATTAACAACAGTATGCTCCGTAAGTCAGATAGACAGTTAGACACAGGCCTGATAGAAAATAAAATTATATTACACTAGCATAATGATGTAAAGATTTTTTTTTTGGAATTTAAAGAAAAAGGTTAAGCACATATGAGTCGTGGCTGATAGCCTTGGAAGGGCAGCAATTAAAAACAGTAGGCTCTGTAAGTCAGATACACACAGGCCTGATAGAAAATACAATTAGATTACACTAGAAAAATGATTCAAAGTTTTTTTGGGGGGGAATTTAAAAAAAGGTTAAACACATATGAGTCGTGGCTGATAGACTAGGGAGGGCAGCAATTAAAGACAGTATGCTCTGTAAGTCAGCAAAACACACAGGCCTGATAGAAAATGATATTAGATTACACTAACAAAATAATTTAAAAGTTTAATTTTTTTTAAATTTAAAATAAGGTGAAGCAGATATGAGTAGTGGCTGCTGGCACAGAGCAATTAACCAAAAGACTGAAAAAAACTGAAGTATAAAATGTGTGAGCCTGACAGACACAGGCCTGATAGAAAATGAAATTATATTACACTAGCAAAATGATTTAAAAGTTTTTTTAAAAAATTTAAAATAATGTTATAAACGGATATGACCACTGGTGGCTGGCACAGAGCAATGAACCAGAGTATATGCTGTGTGACACAGGCCTGATAGAAAATGAAAATAAATTACACTAGCAAAATAATTTCAAATTTTTGTTGGTTAAATTTAAACTAATGTTGTTAGGCAGATATCAGTGGTGGCACTAATCACAGCATATGCTGTGAGCCTAACACACAGGCTGAAAGCCAGGCAAATGCTAATAAAAATACTAAGAAAAAAAAATAAAAAACGTCTGAAGTTATAGCCCTAAAAAGGGCTTTTTGGGGTGCTGTCCTTGCAGCAGAGATGAGATGAGTCCTTCAGGACTGTAGTGGACACTAAATACAATAGCATAGCTATCTATTTCCCTATAATGTCAGCAGCAGCAACACAAAACGTCCTCTCACTAAGAAAGCAAGGTCGTTATGAGTCTAAAATGGTTGCTGCCCAGTAGCTGGGAGGGTCTGTGAGGGAGTGTCTGATGCTGATTGGCTCTAATGTGTCATAAGGCTGTGACATACAGGGTCAAAGTTTCCTCAATGATGACACATAGGGGGCAGATCTTACATCGCATGTGTTCGCCCGCAGCGGCGAACGCAAACAAGCTGAGTTCGCCGTGAACCGTTCGCGGGCGAACAGTTCGGGACATCACTAGTGTTCACCCAACCGGGCCAAATTCTTCATCCAAGCAGGGCAGAAGAGGTCCTCCATCCGGCCGAAGTCTTCATCCAAGCGGCGTCGTCTATCTTCAATCATCCAGAGCGGAGTGGAGCCATCTTCCATCCAGCCGACGCGGAGCCATCTTCTTCCAACGACGTCTTAACACCGAATGCCTGGTCCTTTAAATGATGTCATCCAAGATGGCGTCCCTCAAATTCTGATTGGCTGATAGGATTCTATCAGCCAATCGGCATAAGGTAGGAAAAATACGATTGGCTGATTGGATCAGCCAATAGAATGCGAGGTCAATTCTATTGGCTGATTCAATCAGCCAATCGGATTGAACTTCAATCCGATTGGCTGATTAAATAAACCAATCGGATTTTTCCTACCTTAATTCCGAATGGCTGATAAAATCCTATCAGCCAATCGGAATTCGAGGGACGCCATCTTGGATGACATCATTTAAAGGACCAGGCATTCGGTGTTAGGACGTCATTGGAAGAAGATGGCTCCGCGTCGGCTGGATGGAAGATGGCTCAGCTCCGCTCTGGATGATTGAAGATAGAAGACGCCGCTTGGATGAATACTTCGGCCGGATGGAGGACCTCTTCTGCCCCGCTTGGATGAAGAATTCGGCCCGGCTGTGTGAACATGGCTCAAGGTAGGGTGATCTTCAGGGGGTTAGTGTTAGTTTTTTTTAAGGGGGGTTTGGATGGGTTTTAGAGTAGGGGTGTGTGGGTGGTGGGTTGTAATGTTGGGGGGGGGGTTGTATTTTTTTTTACAGGTAAAAGAGCTGATTACTTTAGGGCAATGCCCCACAAAAAGCCCTTTTAAGGGCTGGTAAAAGAGCTGATTACTTTGTAATTTAGTATAGGTTAGGGCATTTTATTCTTTTGGGGGGCTTTTTTATTTTGTTAGGGGGCTTAGATTAGGTGTAATTAGTTTAAACTTCTTGTAATTCTTTTTTATTTTTTGTAATTTAGTGTTTGTTTGTTTTTGTACTATAGTTTAGTTTATTTCATTGTATTTAATTTTAGGTAATTGTAGTTAATTTTTTAAATTAATTTAATGATAGTGTATTGTTAGGTGTATTTGTAACTTAGGTTAGGTTTTATTTTACATGTAATTTTGTAGTTATTTTAACTAGGTAGCTATTAAATAGTTAATAACTATTTAATAGCTATTGCACCTGGTTAAAATAAATACAAAGTTGCCTGTAAAATAAAAATAAATCCTAGAATAGCTACAATATAATTATTAGTTATATTGTAGCTATTTTAGGGTTTATTTTACAGGTAAGTATTTAGTTTTAAATAGGAATAATTTAGTTAATAATTGTAATATGTATTTAGATTTATTTTAATAATATTTACGTTAGGGGGTGTTAGTGTTAGACTTTTAGGGGTTAATAAGTTTAATATAGGTGGTGGCGGGGTCCGGGAGCGGCGGTTTAGGGGTTAAACATTTAATTTAGTTGCGGCGGGGTCCGGGAGCTACGGTTTAGGGGTTAAACATTTAATTTAGTTGCGGCGGGGTCCGGGAGCGGCAGTTTAGGGGTTAAACATTTAATTTAGTTGCGGCGGGGTCCGGGAGCATTGGTTTTTGGGGGTTAAAAATGTATTTATTTGCGGTGGGGTCCGGGATCTGCAGGATAGGGGTTAATAACTTTAATATAGGTGGCGGCGGTATAGGGGGCGGCAGATTAGGGGTTAATATATTTATTATAGTTGCGGCGGGGTCTGGGAGCAGCAGTTTAGGGGTTAAAATCTTTATTTAGTTGCGGAGGGGTCCAGGGGTGGCGGTATAGGGGGTAAAACAGTACAGTATAGTGTGGGTGCTTAGTGACAGGGGTATCAATAAAGCTGGGGAAAAAACGAAGAGCAGCGAGATCGATGACTGATAAATAACACAGTCCACTGCTCATCGCTCCGTACTTGGTGCGCGTCTTTTTGACAGCTTTATTGATAAATTTGGCGAGTGTATTCAGGTCCGCGGCAGCAAAGTTAGGCGAACTTAGGCAGATGTATTGGGGCCGGCGAAGGCAGGTATGTACGGAGCTTCATAACTAGAGGCCATAGCCACAACAGGACAGGATGGTTTAGAGGGATTTTGCAGGCAATGCTTAAAACAGGTAGTTCCCCAGGAAATAAGCTCTCCTTTAGACCATGAGAATACTGGATCACGAAGCTGCAACCAAGGTAACCCCAAAATCAATGGTATGTTGGGGGAAGAGATGACATCAAAACAAATAATTTCAGAGTGAAGAATGCCCACAGGTAAAAGAAGAGGAATAGCAGAATGTTGAATGATTCCAGAACCCATAGGCTGCCCACTAACTGTAGTTACCTTGATTAATTGTTTCTTGGCTAGAAGAGGAATCCTGAGAGAGTTAACAAAACTTGAATCAATGAAAACTCCAGCAGCTCCAGAGTCGATGAGAGCTTGAGCTTGAAACTTGGTGTTTCCAAAAGTGATGGTTACAGGAACAAAGAGTTTAGAATTGAGGGATGACATGGGATTCTGGCTTAACTCTGTCCCTCTATCAATAGTTAAGCCTTGGCTTTTACTGGCCAGATTGGACAGTCCTTCAGTAAATATCCTTTGGTGCCACAATACAAGCATAACCCAAGAGTACGCCTTCTATGGCGTTCAGCTTCTGTTAACTTAATAGCTCCTACTTCCATGGGTTCTACAGACTCCGATGAATGGGAGTTATTATTAGAAAGACTTGGGGGACGAATAGGAGGACGATAAGTAGATATAGAAAAAGATCACCGATTCTTATCTCTCTCCTGAAGACGTTCAGTATGCCGGGCGTCGAAATTAATACATAAATTGATAAGATCCTCCAAAGAGTCAGGAAGTTCCCGAAACACAAGTTCGTCCTTTAAGCGTTCACAAAGTCCTTTGCGAAAGGCTACCCGCAAGGCTCCATGGTTCCAATCAGTCTCTGCGGCTAAAGTCCTGAATTCAATAGCGTATTGAGCTACAGAAAGGGATCCCTGTCTCAAATCCAACAACCCTGCCTCAGCAGCTGCAGACCTCCCAGGCTTGTCAAAAACAGAGGAAAAAATAGACACAAATAACTCCAAATCCTGAAGAAGAGGATTGTCTTTCTCCAAAAGAGGAGATACCCAGGCCAGAGCCTTACCCTTCATGAGGGAAATAATAAAGGTGATCTTGGAAGAAGAAATACTTGAGGATTGTTTCTGAAGTGTAAACAACACTGATTAAGGAATCCACAGCATTCTTCCGGATTACCGTCATACTTATCAGGAAGAGGGATTCTAGGTATATACTGTCCCAGTGGCTGAGGCGGATTATGAACAGCATTGGAACTGGCAGAAGCTGCAGTAGGAGTAGGCGTAGCTTGAGAAGGAGCAGAGAGGTTATGTAGCAGAGCAGTAATCTAGTTAAGCTTGGAATCCAATGATTGCAAATGAGCAGAATGATTTCCAAGTTTTCCTTGTAGAGCCACAGCCCTGGATAACTCATCGGGGTCCATAATATGGCCCGTTTGTTATGTCAGGTTAGGAAAAGTCCAGAAGAAGACCCAAATGCTAGGGTGAACTAAAACAACACCCTTGCACTCTGAGTTTAATCCAGGACGTGACCCCACGACAACTTCTACAAGACAAGGTACTCATGATATTGAGCAGTGTTGGTCTGAGTCCTCTGGAAAGAGTAATGGAAGTCTTGATAGCAGCAGGATTAACTTCAGAATAGGGAACTATAATCAGGCAGTTCAGGAATAGTCCTCCACAGTACCCTAGTTGCAGAGTAAGACAACTTAATCTCAGACAGAAGGAGGGTTAAACAATAAACAGTTAATAATGCAGGAGTAGGTAACTTGAAATCAGGCAGTTTGAGGGTTAAGCACAGCGTAGTCAGTAATGCAGAGTTTGGCAACTTGTGTTATTAGGCAGTATGAGGGTTAAGCACAAACGTGGTCAATAATGCAGAGTTTGGCAACTGGTTATCAGGCAGTTTGAGGGTTAAACACAGCGTAGTCAGTAATGCAGAGTTTGGCAACTGGTTATCAGACAGTTTGAGGGTTAAACACAGCGTAGTCAGTAATGCAGAGTTTGGAAACTTGTGTTATTAGGCAGTATGAGGGTTAAGCACAAACGTGGTCAATAATGCAGAGTTTGGCAACTGGTTATCAGGCAATTTGAGGGTTAAGCAAAATAGAGGTCTTCCAGGCAATGGTTCAGGAAAAATGTACACTGCTAAAGATACTGAGTACTCACAACAACCACGGAGATACAACAAACAAACGGGCACCGGAGGATCAGGATGACCGGAATAAGAAGCCTAGCCTGACGTCAGCTGAAGGGGACAGCCAGAAGAGCAAGACATTGCCAGGCAACAGGCACGCAAGGTGAACCGCCGGAACTCCCGGCACAGAGCGTGACACTTCGGAATGAAGGTTCCTTTAAATGACGTCATCCAAGATGGCGTCCCTTAGATTCAGATTGACTGATAGAATTCTATCAGCCAATCGGAATTAAGGTTGAAAAAATCCTATTGGCTGTTGCAATCAGCCAATAGGATTGAGCTTGCATTCTATTGGCTGATTGGAACAGCCAATAGAATGCGAGCTCAATCCTATTGGCTGATTGGATCAGCCAATAGGATTGAAGTTCAATCCGATTGGCTGATTGCAACAGCCAATAGGATTTTTTCAACCTTAATTCCGATTGGCTGATAGAATTCTATCAGCCAATCGTAATCTAAGTGACACCATCTTGGATGACGTCATTTAAAGGAACCTTCATTCTGAAGAAGCCGTTGATTGAATATTGATTTTAATATAAAGTTAGCGTGTTGTTAGGTTTAGGGGTTAATAGGTTAATTTAGTTTATGGCGATGTTGGGGGCTGGCGATTTAGGGGTTAATAACTTTATTTAGTTGCGGTGGGCTTCGGGAGTGGAGGGATAGGGGTTAATACATTTATTAGAGTTGCGGTGGGCTCCGGGAGCGGCGGTTTAGGGGTTAATAACTTTATTTAGTTGCTGCGGGGTCAGGGAGTGGCGGGAGAGGGGTTAATAACTTTATTAGAGTGGCAGTGGGCTCCGGGAGTGGAGGGATAGGGGTTAAACAGTTTAGTATAGTGGGGGTGTTAAGTGACAGTATACAAATAAAGCTGGGAAAAAGTCGAAGAGCAGCAAGATCGATGACTGTTAGTTAACAACAGTCCGCTGCTCATCGCCGCGTACTTGGTGCGCGGCTTTTTGACAGCTTTTTTATTAAATATGGAGAGCGTATTCAGGTCCACGGCAGCGATGTTAGGCGATGTTAGGCGAGCGCATTGGTGTTGGCGAATGCAGCACAGTTGACGGCTTGATAAATAGGCCCCCTAGTATATACTAGTGGCATAAAATCTTTAGTTGATTGCAACTAAGTAACTAAAATATACATTTCTCTCCTTTTTTAACTACAAGATATATATATATATATATATATATATATATATATATATATATATAATTGCACTGGAACCCTTGGCAGTTAAGTTGATGAACACATGAAAAATCATTTTTTTGCAATATTAATATTTAATAAAGTGTTATACTGTGTATTTACTGTAAATATTTCACATTGCAATGTTCTGCACATAGGGAAATATATTTTATTTCTTTTTATATAGGTATTCTTATATATATATATATATCTGTATATATATATATATATATATATATATATATATATATATATATATATATATATAAAGATATATATTTATATATATAGGTATAGATATATATGTTGTAAAAATATACCATCAGATATATGTAGAAATATAAGTAAGAGCAACAAAATGTTGAAATGTTTATTACCAAGGGTTGTGTAAACTGTTCAACAACCTATGTGATATATCTCATAGGTTGTACCTGCCAAAATTTACAGTATATTGGCATGACGACCCGTGATGTCCATACCAGAATACGGGAGCATCTGGGATATCTCAAAAATGGTATTTATTGCTCCGAACTAGGGAGACACTTCATAGAAATTCATGATGGGAATGTGTGTCATTTCAAATGGAATGCAATTGAAACCATTAGAGGACCCCCTAGGGGTGGTGATAAGTGGCCTATCCTAGCAGGACAGGAAGTCTATTGGATAAATAAAATGTGCACTCTTATCCCTAATGGTTTTAATTCAGAAAATGATATCATTAACTTATGGGAATGAGATATATATATACCTTTAAATGAATGGTTTATTTATCTATGGTATCTGTGAATATGTGAGAACAATATTATTTCTATATCATTGTATGAATTTATTAAGAGAGAGTATTTTCTACAGAGCCTGGTGATTTATTTATGCTATATATTAATAATTTAAAGCAGAGTAGTCTTAGCATTAATATGTACTAGGGTTTTACTTGCCTCTGTATGCCTATGCAATGACTCTGGAACTTTAATCCTAGGCATAAGATCCCTGAAACATAGGGACATGGTATAGTATAGTATGATTAACTTTAACTTTAAAATTGGATAGGTGTGAATAGTAATTCATTACTTCCTAGACCTCTATGTATTATATTTTGTGAGCTATGCCATTTTATATTTCTATCCCATATAATTGAGCACTATAAGACATTATATTGTAATCTAATTGATAGTTCCTACCTATGTACAATAGTTAAAATTGTTCCTTTTACATTCAGAGGAGGGGAAGGGATGGGTGTGTGTTTTTATAAACCAATGGGTAACATTTATACTGCTTAAATAAGTGTATCACCTTTATGAACGTATGGTCAATGATTACGGCTACACTTTGCCGAAACATGTAAGACTGATTCATCTCCTTCTATTCCCCTATAGCCGAGATGATACCCGTGTGTGTTTTTTAAAGATTTGGAAATAAAAGCTGTGACTTTTTAATATTCCGTTCTGAGAGGTGTTTTTCCTGGATCGACTTTTTTTTTATATGTAGAAATATGTATTAATACATAATTATAACATATTATTGTATTTGTAGAACATTGGAATGGGAATTATTCACATTATCATGTTAGGTTAGGGCACTTGAGAATATGCGACCGGTTTGTGTGTGAGTTTTTTTTTCAACTTTTTTCACGTTAGCGCGCAATGAAAGCTTTTTACATTCAACTTGTGAAACGAGTGCTACCGGACAAGCAAAAAGCTTACTTCTAGCGGATTTAGCGTGAGAGCTGGAGTGTTAAAAACCGCTCCACTTGTAATCTGGCAATAAATGTTTTGAAATTAAGATTCTACGTGTTGTAAAAAATAAGAGAGAAAAATGGCAGATAAATAAGGGAGAGAGTTGACAACCCTACTCAGGATGTACCTGTAATGTCTGATATATACAATGGGTATTTATGTATATATAAAACAAACATTACTATGAAGCTGAATATACAAGCAAGGGAAAGATACATAAAATATAATTATAACGGTTTTGTAATCCCCTAGGCCTAGCTATTGATACTATTTAACATCTGTTCTCATGCTGCTGTCACATGCTCCAGAGACTTTATTTTCTTGAACTGAAGATGATTAATGCAGCCAATTAAATGCCCTGTAACCTGCCCCTAGACAGTAGACAGTAGCATTAGCAGATAGATAAAGGCCCCAGGAAATTGCATGCTCAGCAAACAGAAGGAAAGTCAGATGAATTCAAACCTCTCTCAAGTCACATAAAATCAACAATTTATAGATGTTAATTGTGATGGTCTTATTTGTTATATTCTGGCAATTAGCTCATAACCCCACACAGTTATAGGCACCCAGAGACCTGACCCATTGGTTGATGAGGAGGGAGGCAACACGCTGCATCACAAGTCTGTGCAGCAGCCAAGGGGTTAAAGATGGCGGCAATAAGCAGAAAGTCCAGACTTTGTTCCAAGAGTATTGCAAACTTCTCTGCACAAAACTGCAGGCACGGGGGAGGCTGTTGGCTGCTACCAGCAAGATATAAATCAAACTCATTTTCTAATCAGAACCTCCCTTACACCCCAGCTGCTGAGAAAATTCAAAGTCTCAACTCCAGCAAACAGGTCTGCAGGCACATTCATGGCTGCACCCTACATTGTTATTAAGTATGGTTTTTAACTATTTGAATGCTCTTATCATATTTACTGGACGTAACAACAGAGAAAGGGACTTGTGCATTATTATTTCAGAGTAAATTGTAGTTTAGTAAACAATGAATCAGTACAGTAGCTAATGCCAAACACAAGGTTCTTATGCTTCACTGTATAGATCTAGTTAGTTAGTTAGGCTCCAGTTTGCATCCACAGAAGCAAATAAACCAGACACTAAACACAGGAGGCAGCTAAACTGGCACATGGTTTAAACAACTGCCCATGAAAGACATCACAACCGTGTTATGTATAGCTTGGGGGGAGAGGGGATATGATAAAAACATTTATGTATAAGGTTTAATAAAGCTGAGGATGAAGTATTTCTGATGAAAAACAGCAACACTACCAGAACAACTTTTTATTGGCTAACTTTATATACTAAAAACTGTGAGTGTAGAATATTTCCACACTTGTTTGTTATAGAAAAATATTCTTGCAGAAGAGAACAAGGTATGTTTCAGAAACCTTGCAGGCGTAATTAGGTGCTGACCATAGGCAATCAGGGGCCAAAATAAGGATTTTACACCTATGGTCAGTCATGAGGGAATACAACAATGCAAAAGACCTCCTGTTTAGGTGATAAAGATCCTACTGTAAGGAATACAACAATGCAACAGACCTCCATAATAGGTGATAAAGACACTACTGTAAGGAATACAACAATGCAATAGACCTCCTGTATAGGTGATAAAGACACTACTGTAAGGAATACAACAATGCAATAGACCTCCTGTATAGGTGATAAAGATCTTACTGTAAGGAATACAACAATGCAATAGACCTCCTGTATAGGTGATAAAGACCATACTGTAAGGAATACAACAATGCAATAGACCTCCAGTATAAGTAATAAAGACCCTACTGTAAGGAATACAACAATGCAATAGACCTCCTGTATAGGTGATAAAGACACTACTATAAGGAATACAACAATGCAATAGACCTCCTGTATAGGTGATAAAGGCACTACTGTAAGGAATACAACAATGCAACAGACCTCCTGTATAGGTGATAAAGACACTACTGTAAGGAATACAACAATGCAATAGACCTCCTGTATAGGTTATAAAGACCCTACTGTAAGGAATACAACAACGCAATAGACCTCCTGTATAGGTGATAAAGACACTACTGTAAGGAATACAACAATGCAATAGACCTCCTGTATAGGTGATAAAGACCCTACTGTAAGGAATACAACAATGCAACAGACCTCCTGTATAGGTGATAAAGACACTACTGTAAGGAATACAACAATGCAATAGACTTCCTGTATAGGTGATAAAGACCCTACTGTAAGGAATACAACAATGCAATAGACCTCCTGTATAGGTGATAAAGACACTACTGTAAGGAATACAACAATGCAATAGACTTCCTGTATAGGTTATAAAGACCCTACTGTAAGGAATACAACAATGCAATAGACCTCCAGTATAAGTAATAAAGACCCTACTGTAAGGAGTACAACAATGCAATAGACCTCCTGTATAGGTGATAAAGACACTACTGTAAGAATACAACAATGCAATAGACCTCCTGTATAGGTTTTAAAGACCCTACTGTAAGGAATACAACAATGCAAAAGACCTCCAGTATAAGTAATAAAGACCCTACTTTAAGGAGTACAACAATGCAATAGACCTCCTGTATAGGTGATAAAGACCCTACTATGAGGAATACAACAATGCAATAGACCTCCTGTATAGGTGATAAAGATCTTACTGTAAGGAATACAACAATGCAATAGACCTCCTGTATAGGTGATAATGATCCTACTGTAAGGAATACAACAATGCAATAGACCTCCAGTATAAGTAATAAAGACCCTACTGTAAGGAATACAACAATGCAAGAGACCTCCTGTATAGGTGATAAAGATCCTACTGTAAGGAATACAACAATGCAATAGACCTCCAGTATAAGTAATAAAGACCCTACTGTAAGGAATACAACAATGCAAGAGACCTCCTGTATAGGTGATAAAGATACTACTGTAAGGAATACAACAATGCAATAGACTTCCCGTATAGGTGATAAAGATCCTACTGTAAGGAATACAACAATGCAATAGACTTCCTTTATAGGTGATAAAGATCCTACTGCTAGGAATACAATAATGCAAAAGACCTCCTGTATAGGTGATAAAGACACTACTGTAAGTAATACAATAATGCAAAAGACCTCCTGTACAGGTGATAAAGACAATACTGTAAGTAATACAACAATGCAATAGACCTCCTGTATAGGTGATAAAGACCCTACTGTAATGAATACAAAAATGCAATAGACCTCCTGTATAAGTGATAAAGACTCTACTGTAAGAAATACAAAAAAACAATAGACCTCCTGTATAGGTGATAAAGACCCTACTGCAAGGAATACAGCAATGCAATAGACTTCCAGTATATGTGATACAGGCACTACTGTAAGGAATACAACAATGCAATAGACTTCCTTTATAGGTAATAAAGACACTACTGTAAGGCATACAACAATGCAATAGACCTCCTGTATATGTGATAAAGATCCTACTGTAAGGAATACAACAATGCAATAGACCTCCTGTATAGGTGATAAAGACCCTACTGTAAGGAATACAACAATGCAATAGACCTCCTGTATAGGTGATAAAGACCCTACTGTAAGGAATACAACAATGCAATAGACCTCCTGTATAGGTGATAAAGATCCTACTGTAAGGAAAACAACAATGCAAAAGACCTCCTGTATATGTGATAAAGACTCTACTGTAAGGAATACAACAATGCAATAGACCTCCTGTATATGTGATAAAGACTCTACTGTAAGGAATACAACAATGCAATAGACCTCCTGTATATGTGATAAAGACTCTACTGTAAGAAATACAACAATGCAATAGACCTCCTGTATAGGTGATAAAGACCCTACTGTATGGAATACAACAATGCAATAGACCTCCTGTATAGGTGATAAAGACCCTACTGTAAGGAATACAACAATGCAATAGACCTCCTGTACAGGTGATAAAGATCCTACTGTAAGGAAAACAACAATGCAATAGACCTCCTGTATAGGTGATAAAGACCCTACTGTAAGGAATACAACAATGCAATAGACCTCCAGTTTAGGTGATAGAGACTTTAATGTAAGGAATACAACAATGCAATAGACCTCCTGTATAGGTGATAAAGACACTACTGTAAGGAATACAACAATGCAATAGACCTCCTGTATAGGTGATAAAGACACTACTGTAAGGAATACAACAATGCAATAGACTTCCTGTATAGGTTATAAAGACCCTACTGTAAGGAATACAACAATGCAATAGACCTCCAGTATAAGTAATAAAGACCCTACTGTAAGGAGTACAACAATGCAATAGACCTCCTGTATAGGTGATAAAGACACTACTGTAAGGAATACAACAATGCAATAGACCTCCTGTATAGGTTTTAGAGACCCTACTGTAAGGAATACAACAATGCAATAGACCTCCAGTATAAGTAATAAAGACCCTACTTTAAGGAGTACAACAATGCAATAGACCTCCTGTATAGGTGATAAAGATCTTACTGTAAGGAATACAACAATGCAATAGACCTCCTGTATAGGTGATAATGATCCTACTGTAAGGAATACAACAATGCAATAGACCTCCAGTATAAGTAATAAAGACCCTACTGTAAGGAATACAACAATGCAAGAGACCTCCTGTATAGGTGATAAAGATCCTACTGTAAGGAATACAACAATGCAATAGACCTCCAGTATAAGTAATAAAGACCCTACTGTAAGGAATACAACAATGCAAGAGACCTCCTGTATAGGTGATAAAGATACTACTGTAAGGAATACAACAATGCAATAGACTTCCCGTATAGGTGATAAAGATCCTAATGTAAGGAATACAACAATGCAAAAGACCTCCTGTATAGGTGATAAAGACACTACTGTAAGTAATACAATAATGCAAAAGACCTCCTGTATAGGTGATAAAGACAATACTGTAAGTAATACAACAATGCAATAGACCTCCTGTATAGGTGATAAAGACCCTACTGTAATGAATACAACAATGCAATAGACCTCCTGTATAAGTGATAAAGACTCTACTGTAAGAAATACAAAAAAACAATAGACCTCCTGTATAGGTGATAAAGACCCTACTGCAAGGAATACAGCAATGCAATAGACTTCCAGTATATGTGATACAGGCACTACTGTAAGGAATACAACAATGCAATAGACTTCCAGTATAAGTAATAAAGACCCTACTGTAAGGAATACAACAATGCAAGAGACCTCCTGTATAGGTGATAAAGATCCTACTGTAAGGAATACAACAATGCAATAGACCTCCAGTATAAGTAATAAAGACCCTACTGTAAGGAATACAACAATGCAAGAGACCTCCTGTATAGGTGATAAAGATACTACTGTAAGGAATACAACAATGCAATAGACTTCCCGTATAGGTGATAAAGATCCTAATGTAAGGAATACAACAATGCAAAAGACCTCCTGTATAGGTGATAAAGACACTACTGTAAGTAATACAATAATGCAAAAGACCTCCTGTATAGGTGATAAAGACAATACTGTAAGTAATACAACAATGCAATAGACCTCCTGTATAGGTGATAAAGACCCTACTGTAATGAATACAACAATGCAATAGACCTCCTGTATAAGTGATAAAGACTCTACTGTAAGAAATACAAAAAAACAATAGACCTCCTGTATAGGTGATAAAGACCCTACTGCAAGGAATACAGCAATGCAATAGACTTCCAGTATATGTGATACAGGCACTACTGTAAGGAATACAACAATGCAATAGACTTCCTTTATAGGTAATAAAGACACTACTGTAAGGCATACAACAATGCAATAGACCTCCTGTATATGTGATAAAGATCCTACTGTAAGGAATACAACAATGAAATAGACCTCCTGTATAGGTGATAAAGACCCTACTGTAAGGAATACAACAATGCAATAGACCTCCTGTATAGGTGATAAAGACCCTACTGTAAGGAATACAACAATGCAATAGACCTCCTGTATAGGTGATAAAGACAATACTGTAAGTAATACAACAATGCAATAGACCTCCTGTATAGGTGATAAAGACCCTACTGTAATGAATACAACAATGCAATAGACCTCCTGTATAAGTGATAAAGACTCTACTGTAAGAAATACAAAAAAACAATAGACCTCCTGTATAGGTGATAAAGACCCTACTGCAAGGAATACAGCAATGCAATAGACTTCCAGTATATGTGATACAGGCACTACTGTAAGGAATACAACAATGCAATAGACTTCCTTTATAGGTAATAAAGACACTACTGTAAGGCATACAACAATGCAATAGACCTCCTGTATATGTGATAAAGATCCTACTGTAAGGAATACAACAATGAAATAGACCTCCTGTATAGGTGATAAAGACCCTACTGTAAGGAATACAACAATGCAATAGACCTCCTGTATAGGTGATAAAGACCCTACTGTAAGGAATACAACAATGCAATAGACCTCCTGTATAGGTGATAAAGATCCTACTGTAAGGAAAACAACAATGCAAAAGACCTCCTGTATATGTGATAAAGACTCTACTGTAAGGAATACAACAATGCAATAGACCTCCTGTATATGTGATAAAGACTCTACTGTAAGGAATACAACAATGCAATAGACCTCCTGTATAGGTGATAAAGATCCTACTGTAAGGAAAACAACAATGCAATAGACCTCCTGTATAGGTGATAAAGACCCTACTGTAAGGAATATAACAATGCAATAGACCTCCTGTATAGGTGATAAAGACCCTACTGTATGGAATACAACAATGCAATAGACCTCCTGTATAGGTGATAAAGACCCTACTGTAAGGAATACAACAATGCAATAGACCTCCTGTACAGGTGATAAAGATCCTACTGTAAGGAAAACAACAATGCAATAGACCTCCAGTATAAGTAATAAAGACCCTACTGTAAGGAAAACAACAATGCAATAGACCTCCTGTATAGGTGATAAAGACCCTACTGTAAGGAATACAACAATGCAATAGACCTCCAGTTTAGGTGATAGAGACTTTAATGTAAGGAATACAACAATGCAATAGACCTCCTGTATAGGTGATAAAGAAACTGCTGTAAGTAATACAACAATGCAATAGACCTCCAGTATAAGTGATAAAGACACTACTGTAAGGAATACAACAATGCAATAGACCTCCTGTATAGGTGATAAAGACACTACTGTAAGGAATACAACAATGCAATAGACCTCCTGTATAGGTGATAAAGACACTACTGTAAGGCATACTACAATGCAATAGATCTCCTGTATAGGTTATAAAGATACTACTGTAAGGAATACAACAATGCAATAGACCTCCTGTATAGGTGATAAAGACCCTACTGTAAGGAATACAACAATGCAATAGACCTCCTGTATAGGTGATAAAGACACTACTGTAAGGCATACTACAATGCAATAGACCTCCTGTATAGGTGATAAAGATCCTACTGTAAGGAATACAACAATGCAATAGACCTCCTGTATAGGTGATAATGATCCTACTGTAAGGAATACAACAATGCAATAGACTTCCAGTATAGGTGATAAATACACTACTGTAAGGCATACTACCATGCAATAGACCTCCTGTACAGGTGATAAAGATCCTACTGTAAGGAAAACAACAATGCAATAGACCTCCAGTATAAGTAATAAAGACCCTACTGTAAGGAAAACAACAATGCAATAGACCTCCTGTATAGGTGATAAAGACCCTACTGTAAGGAATACAACAATGCAATAGACCTCCAGTTTAGGTGATAGAGACTTTAATGTAAGGAATACAACAATGCAATAGACCTCCTGTATAGGTGATAAAGAAACTGCTGTAAGTAATACAACAATGCATTAGACCTCCAGTATAAGTGATAAAGACCCTACTGTAAGGAATACAACAATGCAATAGACCTCTTGTATAGGTGATAAAGACCCTACTGTAAGGAATACAACAATGCAATAGACCTCCTGTATAGGTGATAAAGACACTACTGTAAGGAATACAACAATGCAATAGACCTCCTGTATAGGTGATAAAGACACTACTGTAAGGCATACTACAATGCAATAGACCTCCTGTATAGGTTATAAAGATACTACTGTAAGGAATACAACAATGCAATAGACCTCCTGTATAGGTGATAATGATCCTACTGTAAGGAATACAACAATGCAATAGACTTCCAGTATAGGTGATAAATACACTACTGTAAGGCATACTACCATGCAATAGACCTCCTGTATAGGTGATAAAGATACTACTGTAAGGAATACAACAATGCAATAGACCTCCTGTATAGGTGATAAAGACACTACTGTAAGGCATACTACAATGCAATAGACTTCCAGTATAGGTGATAAATACACTACTGTAAGGAATACTACGTTGTTTATCCAATACATTACTACAAATAAGTTATCAGTAAAGCACTACAAATCTGTTCTCTATCTACAAACTAATTAGTGATTGGAGGAAAAGGTGATAGAAATCTTCATGTATTTTAAGGGGTTTTATAAGAAACATACGGCTAGATTTAGAGGCCTAGATTTAGAGTTTGGCGTTAGCCGTGAAAACCAGCGTTAGAGGCTCCTAACGCTGGTTTTAGGCTACCGCCGGTATTTGGAGTCACTCAAAATAGGGTCTAACGCTCACTTTCCAGCCACGACTTTTCCATACCGCAGATCCCCTTACGTAAATTGCGTATCCTATCTTTTCAATGGGATTTTTCTAACTACGGTATTTAGAGTCGTTTCTGAAGTGAGCGTTAGACATCTAACGACAAAACTCCAGCTGCAGGAAAAAAGTCAGTAGTTAAGAGCTTTCTGGGCTAACGCCGGTTTATAAAGCTCTTAACTACTGTACTCTAAAGTACACTAACACCCATAAACTACCTATGTACCCCTAAACCGAGGCCCCCCCACATCGCCGACACTCGAAAAAAAAATTTTAACCCCAAATCTGCCGACCGCCACCTACGTTATTCTTATGTACCCCTAATCTGCTGCCCCTAACACCGCCGACCCCTGTATTATATTTATTAACCCCTAATCTGCCCCCCTCAACGTCGCCTCCACCTGCCTACACTTATTAACCCCTAATCTGCCGATCGCAAAGCGCCGCCACCTACGTTATCCTTATGTACCCCTAATCTGCTGCCCCTAACACCGCCGACCCCTATATTATATTTATTAACCCCTAATCTGCCCCCCACAACGTCGCCTCCACCTGCCTACACTTATTAACCCCTAATCTGCCGACCGGACCTGAGCGCTACTATAATAAAGTTATTAACCCCTAATCTGCCTCACTAACCCTATAATAAATAGTATTAACCCCTAATCTGCCCTCCCTAACATCGCCGACACCTAACTTCAATTATTAACCCCTAATCTGCCGACCGAATCTCGCCGCTATTCTAATAAATGTATTAACCCCTAAAGCTAAGTCTAACCCTAATACTAACACCCCCCTAAGTTAAATATAATTTAAATCTAACGAAATTAATTAACTCTTATTAAATAAATTATTCCAATTTAAAGCTAAATACTTACCTGTAAAATAAATCCTAATATAGCTACAATATAAATTATAATTATATTATAGCTATTTTAGGATTAATATTTATTTTACAGGTAACTTTGTATTTATTTTAACCAGGTACAATAGCTATTAAATAGTTAAGAACTATTTAATAGCTAAAATAGTTAAAATAATTACAAATTTACCTGTAAAAGAAATCCTAACCTAAGTTACAAATAAACCTAACACTAGACTATCAATAAATTAATTAAATAAACTACCTACAATTACCTACAATTAACCTAACACTACACTATCAATAAATTAATTAAATACAATTGCTACAAATAAATACAATTAAATAAACTAACTAAAGTACAAAAAATAAAAAAGAACTAAGTTACAAAAAATAAAAAAATATTTACAAACATAAGAAAAATATTACAACAATTTTAAACTAATTACACCTACTCTAAGCCCCCTAATAAAATAACAAAGCCCCCCAAAATAAAAAAATGCCCTGCCCTATTCTAAATGACTAAAGTTCAAAGCTCTTTTACCTTACCAGCCCTGAACAGGGCCCTTTGCGGGGCATGCCCCAAGAAATTCAGCTCTTTTGCCTGTAAAAAAAAACATACAATACCCCCCAATCAGCCAATCAGATTGAGCTTGCATTCTATTGGCTGATCGGAACAGCCAATAGAATGCAAGCTCAATCTGATTGGCTGATCGGATCAGCCAATCGGATTGAACTTGATTCTGATTGGCTGATTCCATCAGCCAATCAGAATATTCCTACCTTAATTCCGATTCGCTGATAGAATCCTATCAGCCAATCGGAATTCGAGGGACGCCATCTTGGATGACGTCATTTAAAGGAACCGTCATTCGTCGTTCAGTCGTCGGCCAGGATGGATGTTCCGCGGTGGAGGTCTTCAGGATGCTGCCGCTTCGCTCCGGATGGATGCCGCTTGGATGAAGACTTCAATCGGATGGAAGACCTCTTCTGGCCCGCTTGGATGAAGACTTCAGCCGGATCATGGACCTCTTCAGCCCCCCGCTTGGGCTTGGATCAGGACATCAGAGGAGCTCTTCTGGACCGATCGGTGAACCTGGTATGGTGAAGACAAGGTAGGATGATCTTCAGGGGCTTAGTGTTAGGTTTTTTTAAGGGGGGTTTGGGTTAGATTAGGGGTATGTGGGTGGTGGGTTGTAATGTTGGGGGGGGGGTATTGTATGTTTTTTTTTACAGGCAAAAGAGCTGAACTTCTTGGGGCATGCCCCGCAAAGGGCCCTGTTCAGGGCTGGTAAGGTAAAAGAGCTTTGAACTTTAGTCATTTAGAATAGGGTAGGGCATTTTTTTATTTTGGGGGTCTTTGTTATTTTATTCGGGGGCTTAGAGTAGGTGTAATTAGTTTAAAATTGTTGTAATATTTTTCTTATGTTTGTAAATATTTTTTTATTTTTTGTAACTTAGTTCTTTTTTATTTTTTGTACTTTAGCTAGTTTATTTAATTGTATTTATTTGTAGGAATTGTATTTAATTAATTTATTGATAGTGTAGTGTTAGGTTAATTGTAGGTAATTATAGGTAGTTTATTTAATTAATTTATTGATAGTCTAGTGTTAGGTTTATTTGTAACTTAGGTTAGGATTTCTTTTACAGGTAAATTTGTAATTATTTTAACTATTTTAGCTATTAAATAGTTCTTAACTATTTAATAGCTATTGTACCTGGTTAAAATAAATACAAAGTTACCTGTAAAATAAATATTAATCCTAAAATAGCTATAATATAATTATAATTTATATTGTAGCTATATTAGGATTTATTTTACAGGTAAGTATTTAGCTTTAAATTGGAATAATTTATTTAATAAGAGTTAATTAATTTCGTTAGATTTAAATTATATTTAATTTAGGGGGGTGTTAGTATTAGGGTTAGACTTAGCTTTAGGGGTTAATACATTTATTAGAATAGCGGCGAGATTCGGTCGGCAGATTAGGGGTTAATAATTGAAGTTAGGTGTCGGCGATGTTAGGGAGGGCAGATTAGGGGTTAATACTATTTATTATAGGGTTAGTGAGGTGGATTAGGGGTTAATAACTTTATTATAGTAGCTCTCAGATCCGGTCGGCAGATTAGGGGTTAATAAGTGTAGGCAGGTGGAGGCGACGTTGTGGGGGGCAGATTAGGGGTTAATAAATATAATATAGGGGTCGGCGGTGTTAGGGGCAGCAGATTAGGGGTACATAGGGATAATGTAAGTAGCAGCGGTTTACGGAGCGGCAGATTAGGGGTTAATAATAATATGCCGGGGTCAGCGATAGCGGGGGCGGCAGATTAGGGGTTAATAAGTGTAAGGTTAGGGGTGTTTAGACTCGGGGTACATGTTAGAGTGTTAAGTGCAGACGTAGGAAGGGTTACCGCATAGCAAACAATGGGGCTGCGTTAGGAGCTGAACGCGGCTTTTTTGCAGGTGTTTGGTTTTTTTTCAGCTCAAACAGCCCCATTGTTTCCTATGGGGGAATCGTGCACGAGCACGTTTTTGAGGCTGGCCGCGTCCGTAAGCAACTCTGGTATCGAGAGTTGAAGCTGCGTTAAAAATGCTCTACGCTCCTTTTTTGGAGCCTAACGCAGCCTTTATGTGGACTCTCGATACCAGAGTTATTTTTATGGTGCGGCCAGAAAAAAGCCGGCGTTAGTTTTTCGGGTCGTTACCGACAAAACTCCAAATCTAGGCCAGAGTTTGGTGTTAGCCGTCAAAAGCAGCGTTAAGGGGTCCTAACGCTGCGTTTTACCGCCCCCTGGTATTTAGAGTCAGCCAGGAAAGGGTCTACCGCTCACTTCCTTTCCGTGACTCCAGGCTACCGCAGATCCCCTTACGTCAATTGCGTATCCTATGTATTCTATGGGATTTGCCTAACGCTGGTATTTGGAGTCTTGGAAGAACTGAGCGGTAGAGCCTCTACCGACAAGACTCCTACCGCCAAAAAAAGTCAGTAGTTAAGAGCTTTATGGGCTAACGCCGGTATATAAAGCTCCTAACTACTGTGCTATAAAGTACACTAACACCCATAAACTACCTATGTACCCCTAAACCGAGCCCCCCCCCCACATCGCCAACCCTCTAATAAAAATTTTTAACCCCTAATCTGCCGACTGGACACCGCCGCCACCTACATTATCCCTATGAACCCCTAATCTGCTGTCCCTAACATCGCCGACACCTATATTATATTTATTACCCCCTAATCTGCCCCCACAACGTCGCTGCTACCTAACTACACTTATTAACCCCTAATCTGCCGACCGGACCTCGCTACCACTATAATAAATGTATTAACCCCTAAACCGCCGCACTCCCACCTCGCAAACACTATAATAAATTTTATTAATCCCTAATCTGCCCTCCCTAACATCGCTGCCACCTACCTACAATTATTAACCCCTAATCTCCCGCCCGCAACGTCACCGCTACTATAATAAATTTATGAACCCCTAAACCTAAGTCTAACCCTAACCCTAACACCCCCTAACTTAAATATAATTTAAATTAAATTAAATAATATTCCTATAATTAAATATATTATTCCTATTTAAAACTAAATACTTACCTATAAAATAAACCCTAATATAGCTAAAATATAACTAATAATTACATAGTAGCTATTTTAGGATTTATATTTATTTTACAGGCAACTTTGTATTTATTTTAACTAGGTACAATAGCTATTAAATAGTTAATAACTATTTAATAGCTACCTAGTTAAAATAAGTACAAAATTACCTGTAAAATAAATCCTTACCTAAGTTACAAATACACCTAACACTACACTATCATTAAATTAATTAAATAAATTAACTACAATTAGATAAACTAAAATACAATTAATTAAACTATTCTATAATACAAAAAAAACAAAACACTAAATTACAAAAAATAATAAAAAATTACAAGAAGTTTAAACTAATTACACCTATTCTAAGCCCCCTAATAAAATAAAAAATCCCCCCAAAATAAAAAAATGCCCTACCCTATTCTAAATTACAAAAGTTATCAGCTCTTTTACCAGCCCTTAAATGGGCTTTTTGCGGGGCATTGACCAAAAGTAATCAGCTCTTTTACCTGTAAAAAAAAAAGACAACCCCCCCAACATTAAAACCCACCACCCACATACCCCTACTCTAACCCACCCAAACCCCCCTTAAAAAAATCTAACGCTAACCCCCTGAAGATCTCCCTACCTTGAGTCGTCTTCACCCAACCGGGCCGAAATCTTCATCCAAGGTGCGCAGAGGAGATCCTTCATCCGGTAGAAGTCTTCATCCAGGTGGCGTCTTCAATCTTCATCCATCCGGAGTGGAGCCATCTTCAAAGGAGCCGTCGCGGAGCCATCCTCTTCAACCAACGACTGAATGACGAATGAAGGTTCCTTTAAGGGACGTCATCCAAGATGGCGTCCCTTCAATTCCGATTGGCTGATAGGATTCTATCAGCCAATCGGAATTAAGGTAGGAAAAATCTGATTGGCCAATAGAATGTGAGCTCAATACGATTGGCTGATTGAACTTCAATCTGATTGGCTGATTGCATCAGCCAATCAGATTTTTCCTACCTTAATTCCGATTGGCTGATAGAATCCTATCAGCCAATCGGAATTGAAGGGACGCCATCTTGGATGACATCACTTAAAGGTACCGTCATTGTGTTTGAAGATTCCGGACGAAGAGGATGGCTCCGCGTCGTCTCCTTGGAAAATGGCTCCACTCCGCTCCGAATGGATGAAGATTGAAGACGCTGCCTGGATGAAGACTTCTACCGGATGAAGGACCTCCTCTGTGCACCTTGGATGAAGAATTTGGCTCGGCTGAGTGAAGACGACTCAAGGTAGTGAGATCTTCAGGGGGTTAGCGATAGGTTTTTTTAGGGGGGTTTAGGTGGGTTAGAGTAGGGGTATGTGGGTGGTGGGTTTTAATGTTGGGGGGCTTGGTTTTTTTAACAGGTAAAAGAGCTGATTACTTTGGGGCAATGCCCCGCAAAAAGCCCTTTTAAGGGCTGGTAAAAAAGCTGATTACTTTTGTAATTTAGAATAGGGTAGGGCATTTTTTTATTTTGGGGGGATTTTTTATTTTATTAGGGGGCTTAGATTAGGTGTAATTAGTTTAAACTTCTTGTAATTTTTTATTATTTTTTGTAATTTAGTGGGGGTTTTTTGTATTATAGATTAGTTTATTTAATTGTATTTAGTTTAGCTATTTGTAGTTAATTTATTTAATTAATTTAATTATAGTGTAGTGTTAGGTGTATTTGTAACTTAGGTTAGGATTTATTTTACAGGTAATTTTGTACTTATTTTAACTAGGTAGCTATTAAATAGTTATTAAATATTTAATAGCTATTGTGCCTAGTTAAAATAAATACAAAGTTGCCTGTAAAATAAATATAAATCTTAAAATAGCTGCAATGTAACTATTAGTTATATTGTAGCTATATTAGGGTTTATTTTATAGGTAAGTATTTAGTTTTAAATAGGAATAATTTATTTAATTATAGCAATATTATTTCGTTTAATTAAAATTATATTTAACTTAGGGGGGTGTTAGGGTTAGGGTTAGAGTTAGGTTTAGGGGTTAATAACTTTATTTTAGTAGCGGCGATGTTGCGGGCGGGAGATTAGGGGTTAATAAGTGTAGGTAGGTGGCGGCGACGTTGGGGGGCAGATTAGGGGGTAATAAATATAATATAGGTATCAGCGATGTTAGGGGCAGCAGATTAGGGGTTCATAGGAATAATGTAGGTTGCGGCGGTGTCCAGAGCGGCAGATTAGGGGTTAATAATATAATGCAGGTGTCAGCGATAGCGGGGGCGGCAGATTAGGGGTTAATAAGTGTAAGGTTAGGGGTGTTTAGACTCGGGGTTCATGTTAGGGTGTTAGGTGCAGACTTAGAGAGTGTTTCCCCATAGGAAACAATGGGGCTGCGCTAGGAGCTGAACGCTGCTTTTTTGCAGGTGTTAGGTTTTTTTGCAGCCAGCTCAGCCCCATTGTTTCCTATGGGGATATCGTGCACGAGCACGTTTTTCCAGCTTACCGCTACCGTAGGCAACGCTGGTATTGAGGGTTGAAGTGGAGCTAAATTATGCTCAACGCTCCCTTTTCTGAGCCTAACGCAGCCACTCAGACAACTCTAAATACCAGCGTTGTCTTAAGGGTGCGCTAGAGAAAAAAGCAGCGTTAGCTACGCGGGTCTTTACCGACAAAACTCTAAATCTAGCCGTTAGGTTTTGTTGGCAGATACAAACCAGAAGGTTCACCAGGGGTTATAGAAATATGAGCAGACAACATGAACCTTCTTATGAAACCTCTTAATATACAAGAAGATTTCTATCACCTTTTCCTCCAATCACTAATTTGTAAATAGAGAACAGATTTGCAGTGCTTTGCTGATAACTTATTTGTAGTGATCTACTGGAATCTGACTGGATAATACAGAAGGTGCCAAATGATCATTACACTGAGCTACTATACAGTAGAGATCTGTGAATATCAGTTTATTGTTATAAATATCCAATCAAATTAAAAACAATTGTCCAAATAAGTAAATGGAGCTTGTAATGTAAAAATGACGTGCTCTCATTATATGTATGTTACTGACACAAACATTCTATAGGGCCAAATTATCAAGCTCCGAATGGAGCTTGATGCCCCTGTTTCCGCACGAGCCTTCAGTCTTGCCGGAAATAGCAGTTATGAAACAGCGGTCTATATACCGCTACTCCATAACTTGTCCACCTGCTCGGAGGCTGCGGACATTAATCCACCAATCCTGTTTGATCTGGCTTATTGACACCCTTTGCTAGCAGCCGATTGGCCACGAGTCTGCAGGGGGAGGCATTGCACAAGCAGTTGACAAGAACTGCTCGTTCAGTGATAAAGGCAGACAGCGTATGCTGTCAGAATTCATCGATGTCTGTCAGACATGATCCGCTGAGGGGATCATCTCGGACAGACAGATCAATGATAAATCGGCCCCTATAAGTTTAATGCCAACAGAAAATAACTGCTGATAGGTGGGTACATGTGACGGCTGCTGATGTCTGGCTGAGACTGTGTCCTGCTCATTTCTAAATGGCACCGATATGTTCAACCGCTTTATGGGGGGGTAAAAAGAGGCAAAAATGTTCAGATTAGCAGCAATGTAAAAAAAACTTCCATTTACTTCTCTATATCATATTTACTGTGTTCTCTTGGTATACTTTGTTAAAAACCAGGTAGATGCAAGAACAGCAACACACTACTTATTATTATTATTACTATCGGTTATTTGTAGAGCGCCAACAGATCCCGCAACGCTATAAACAAAGGCGGAGTACAACATTTAGAGGGATCAAACGGGTAGAGGGCCCTGCCAATAGTCGCACTGTTGTAGTCAGCTCTTGAGAAGGAGATCTACAAACAGCTGGACTCTTAGGCTTACATGCTAAAGGTGTTCAGGGGACAGCAATGGAAGAGTGGAACTCTTATAAAGAAAGGTTAGCGTAGGCTGTATGCATCTCTGAACAGAGGAGTATTTAGGGAGCGATTGAAGCTTTCAAAACTAGGGGAGAGTCTTGTTGAGCGAGGCTGAGAGTTTCACAAGTTGGGAGACAGTCTGGAGATGTCCTGTAAATGGGAGTGCGATGAGGTAACAAGAAAAGCCAGCTGTAATAAAGAATATAAAATATGATACTATATAGCCAGCTGTAATACAGAATATAACATATGATACCATATAACCAGCTGTAATACAGAATATAACATATGATACCATATAGCCAGCTGTAATAAAGAATATAACATATGATACTATATAGCCAGCTGTAATACAGAATATAACATATGATACCATATAGCCAGCTGTAATAAAGACTATAACATATGATACCATATAGCCAGCTGTAATAAAGACTATAACATATGATACCATATAGCCAGCTGTAATAAGGAATATAACATATGATACCGTATAACCAGCTGTAATAAAGATTATAACATATGATACCATATAACCAGCTGTAATACAGAATATAACATATGATACCATATAACCAGCTGTAATAAAGAATATAACATATGATACCATATAGCCAGCTGTAATAAAGAAAATAATATATGATACCATATAACCAGCTGTAATAAAGACTATAGCATATGATACCAAATAGCCAGCTGTAATAAAGAATATAACATATGATACCGTATAACCAGCTGTAATAAAGAATATAACATATAATACCATATAACCAGCTGTAATACAGAATATAACATATGATACCATATAACCAGCTGTAATACAGAATATAACATATGATACCATATAGCCAGCTGTAATAAAGAATATAACATATGATACCATATAGCCAGCTGTAATAAAGAATATAACATATGATAACATATAACCAGCTGTAATAAAGAATATAACATATGATACCATATAACCAGCTGTAATAAGGAATATAACATATGATACCATATAACCAGCTGTAATAAAGAATATAACATATGATACCATATAGCCAGCTGTAATACAGAATATAACATATGATACCATATAACCAGCTGTAATAAAGAATATAACATATGATACCATATAACCAGCTGTAATAAAGAATATAACATATGATACCATATAGCCAGCTGTAATACAGAATATAACATATGATACCATATAACCAGCTGTAATAAAGAATATAACATATGATACCATATAGCCAGCTGTAATAAAGAATATAACATATGATACCAAATAGCCAGCTGTAATAAAGAATATAACATATGATACCGTATAACCAGCTGTAATAAAGAATATAACATATAATACCATATAACCAGCTGTAATACAGAATATAACATATGATACCATATAACCAGCTGTAATACAGAATATAACATATGATACCATATAGCCAGCTGTAATAAAGAATATAACATATGATACCATATAGCCAGCTGTAATAAAGAATATAACATATGATAACATATAACCAGCTGTAATAAAGAATATAACATATGATACCATATAACCAGCTGTAATAAGGAATATAACATATGATACCATATAACCAGCTGTAATAAAGAATATAACATATGATACCATATAGCCAGCTGTAATACAGAATATAACATATGATACCATATAACCAGCTGTAATAAAGAATATAACATATGATACCATATAACCAGCTGTAATACAGAATATAACATATAATACCATATAACCAGCTGTAATACAGAATATAACATATGATACCATATAACCAGCTGTAATAAAGAATATAACATATGATACCATATAGCCAGCTGTAATAAAGACTATAACATATGATACCATATAACCAGCTGTAATAAAGAATATAACATATGATACCATATAGCCAGCTGTAATACAGAATATAACATATGATACCATATAGCCAGCTGTAATAAAGAATATAACATATGATACCATATAACCAGCTGTAATAAAGAATATAACATATGATACCATATAGACAGCTGTAATAAAGAATATAACATATGATACCATATAACCAGCTGTAATACAGAATATAACATATGATACCATATAGTCAGCTGTAATAAAGAATATAACATATGATACCATATAGTCAGCTGTAATAAAGAATATAACATATGATACCATATAACCAGCTGTAATAAAGACTATAACATATGATACCATATAGCCAGCTGTAATAAAGACTATAACATATGATACCATATAACCAGCTGTAATAAAGACTATAACATATGATACCATATAACCAGCTGTAATACAGAATATAACATATGATACCATATAACCAGCTGTAATAAAGAATATAACATATGATACCATATAACCAGCTGTAATAAAGAATATAACATATGATACCATATAACCAGCTGTAATAAAGAATATAACATATGATACCATATAACCAGCTGTAATACAGAATATAACATATGATACCATATAACCAGCTGTAATAAAGACTATAACATATAATACCATATAACCAGCTGTAATAAAGAATATAACATATGATACCATATAGTCAGCTGTAATAAAGAATATAACATATGATACCATATAACCAGCTGTAATAAAGAATATAACATATGATACCATATAACCAGCTGTAATAAAGACTATAACATATGATACCATATAGCCAGCTGTAATAAAGAATATAACATATGATACCATATAGTCAGCTGTAATAAAGAATATAACATATGATACCATATAACCAGCTGTAATAAAGAATATAACATATGATACCATATAACCAGCTGTAATAAAGACTATAACATATGATACCATATAACCAGCTGTAATAAAGAATATAACATATGATACCATATAACCAGCTGTAATACAGAATATAACATATGATACCATATAGCCAGCTGTAATAAAGACTATAACATATGATACCATATAACCAGCTGTAATACAGAATATAACATATGATACCATATAACCAGCTGTAATAAAGACTATAACATATAATACCATATAACCAGCTGTAATAAAGAATATAACATATGATACCATATAGCCAGCTGTAATAAAGAATATAACATATGATACCATATAGCCAGCTGTAATAAAGAATATAACATATGATACCATATAGCCAGCTGTAATAAAGAATATAACATATGATACCATATAACCAGCTGTAATAAAGACTATAACATATGATACCATATAACCAGCTGTAATAAAGACTATAACATATAATACCATATAACCAGCTGTAATAAAGAATATAACATATGATACCATATAGCCAGCTGTAATAAAGAATATAACATATGATACCATATAGCCAGCTGTAATAAAGAATATAACATATGATACCATATAGCCAGCTGTAATAAAGAATATAACATATGATACCATATAGCCAGCTGTAATAAAGAATATAACATATGATACCATATAGCCAGCTGTAATAAAGAATATAACATATGATACCATATAACCAGCTGTAATAAAGACTATAACATATGATACCATATAGACAGCTGTAATAAAGAATATAACATATGATACCATATAACCAGCTGTAATAAAGACTATAACATATGATACCATATAGCCAGCTGTAATAAAGACTATAACATATGATACCATATAACCAGCTGTAATAAAGAATATAACATATGATACCATATAGCCAGCTGTAATACAGAATATAACATATGATACCATATAACCAGCTGTAATAAAGACTATAACATATGATACCATATAGCCAGCTGTAATACAGAATATAACATATGATACCATATAGTCAGCTATAATAAAGACTATAACATATAATACCATATAACCAGCTGTAATAAAGAATATAACATATGATACCATATAGTCAGCTGTAATAAAGAATATAACATATGATACCATATAGCCAGCTGTAATAAAGAATATAACATATGATACCATATAACCAGCTGTAATAAAGAATATAACATATGATACCATATAACCAGCTGTAATACAGAATATAACATATGATACCATATAACCAGCTGTAATAAAGAATATAACATATGATACCATATAACCAGCTGTAATAAAGAATATAACATATGATACCATATAACCAGCTGTAATAAAGAATATAACATATGATACCATATAACCAGCTGTAATACAGAATATAACATATGATACCATATAGTCAGCTGTAATAAAGAATATAACATATGATACCATATAACCAGCTGTAATAAAGAATATAACATATGATACCATATAAACAGCTGTAATAAAGACTATAACATATGATACCATATAGTCAGCTGTAATACAGAATATAACATATGATACCATATAACCAGCTGTAATACAGAATATAACATATGATACCATATAGCCAGCTGTAATAAAGAATATAACATATGATACCATATAACCAGCTGTAATAAAGAATATAACATATGATACCATATATACAGCTGTAATAAAGAATATAACATATGATACCATATAGTCAGCTGTAATAAAGAATATAACATATGATACCATATAACCAGCTGTAATAAAGAATATAACATATGATACCATATAGTCAGCTGTAATAAAGAATATAACATATGATACCATATAACCAGCTGTAATAAAGAATATAACATATGATACCATATAACCAGCTGTAATAAAGAATATAACATATGATACCATATAACCAGCTGTAATAAAGAATATAACATATGATACCATATAACCAGCTGTAATACAGAATATAACATATGATACCATATAACCAGCTGTAATACAGAATATAACATATGATACCATATAACCAGCTGTAATAAAGAATATAACATATGATACCATATAACCAGCTGTAATAAAGAATATAACATATGATACCATATAACCAGCTGTAATAAAGAATATAACATATGATACCATATAACCAGCTGTAATACAGAATATAACATATGATACCATATAACCAGCTGTAATAAAGAATATAGCATATGATACCATATAACCAGCTGTAATAAAGAATATAACATATGATACCATATAACCAGCTGTAATAAAGACTATAACATATGATACCATATAGTCAGCTGTAATACAGAATATAACATATGATACCATATAGCCAGCTGTAATAAAGAATATAACATATGATACCATATAGACAGCTGTAATAAAGAATATAACATATGATACCATATAGCCAGCTGTAATAAATAATATAACATATGATACCATATAGCCAGCTGTAATAAAGACTATAACATATGATACCATATAGCCAGCTGTAATAAAGAATATAACATATGATGCCATATAGCCAGCTGTAATAAAGACTATAACATATGATACCATATAGCCAGCTGTAATAAAGAATATAACATATGATGCCATATAGCCAGCTGTAATAAAGAATATAACATATGATACCATATAACCAGCTGTAATAAAGAATATAACATATGATACCATATAACCAGCTGTAATAAAGAATATAACATATGATACCATATAACCAGCTGTAATAAAGAATATAACATATGATACCATATAACCAGCTGTAATAAAGAATATAACATATGATACCATATAACCAGCTGTAATAAAGAATATAACATATGATACCATATAACCAGCTGCAATAAAGACTATAACATATGATACCATATAACCAGCTGTAATAAAGACTATAACATATGATACCAAATAGCCAGCTGTAATAAAGAATATAACATATGATACAATATAGCCAGCTGTAATAAAGAATATAACATATGATACCATATAGCCAGCTGTAATAAAGAATATAACATATGATACCATATAACCAGCTGTAATAAAGAATATAACATATGATACCATAGGAGGCCGAAACGATCGTCTGGGGTTGTCATGTTCCTTGTTCAGAGGAGAATTGCCTGGTATTTCGGGGCTGGACTGACCTTACTTGGCGGGATCAGACTGATATACTTCAGGAAAGTTTTCTTCTGTGAAAAGCACACTGGTCTAAAAGAGGCTGCTTCCGGGTGGTAAATCGCCATAGAACAAGCCACTGAGCTGTTGTTCATTCCTGGTAGAGCGCTTCTCTCTTTGTATGCAGATACCATATAACCAGCTGTAATAAAGAATATAACATATGATACAATATAGTCAGCTGTAATAACGAATATAACATATGATACCATATAACCAGCTGTAATAAAGAATATAACATATGATACCATATAACCAGCTGTAATAAAGAATATAACATATGATACCATATAACCAGCTGTAATAAAGAATATAACATATGATACCATATAACCAGCTGTAATAAAGAATATAACATATGATACCATATAACCAGCTGTAATAAAGACTATAACATATGATACCATATAACCAGCTGTAATAAAGACTATAACATATGATACCATATAACCAGCTGTAATAAAGAATATAACATATGATGCCATATAGTCAGCTGTAATAAAGAATATAACATATGATACCATATAGATAGCTGTAAAAAAGAATATAACATATGATACCATATAACCAGCTGTAATAAGGAATATAACATATGATACCATATAGTCAGCTGTAATAAAGAATATGCGAATGTGCAGGGGGCGGCATTGCACAAGCATTTATGGTGAAATGCTTGTGCAATGATAAATGCAGACAGCGTATGATGTCGGGCGGACAGTTGATAAATCTACCCCCATGTGTTAAGTCATTGTCTTTTTATTCTGCACTATTTCCTTTGATCCGTCTAAAAGAGATTGATACAAAATGTGTCACTTTTGTGCAATGAAATATTCCAATAGAGCTTTACTACAGCAGTTTGCTTAAAGGGACACTGAACCCCAATTTTTTCTTTTGTGATTCAGATAGAGCATGACATTTTAAGCAACTTTCTAATTTACTCCTATTATCAATTTTTCTTCATTTTCTTGGTATCTTTATTTGAATTGCAAGAATGTAAGTTTAGATGCCGGCCCATTTTTGGTGAACAACCTGGGTTGTTCTTGCTGATTGGTGGATAAATTCACCCACCAATAAACAATGTTTCAAATAAAGATAGCAAGAGAACGAAGAAAATTTGATAATAGGAGAAATTATCAAATTCACACAATAAAACAGTACTGGTTGTCCCTCCCTGTAAGTGAAGAATTTATATTGTGATATTGTACATCCCTCACTGGAATTCCTTTTCAAGGGATTTTCCTAAAGTTTATGACATAACTTGAAACAGACATAAACTAAACAAAATACTGTTACATTAATATTTACTGTTCAAGCTTAACACAGCAGCGCCAAACTCAAACTCATTGTAACAAGTAAAGTAATAATCCTGCGCAGTCACAGTCTTAGGGCTGTATTATCAGTGGAGCACAAGCGTGAGGATTTCAAGTGGAGTACCAGCATAAATAAGGCAGGTCAGGCAAACACAGGCTTAAAAGCAGTAGGGCAAACTCAAGTAGAATCAGTAGATAAGGCAGATCAGGCAGACATAGGGTTGGCAGTAGTAGGGCAAACTCAAGCAAAATCAGCAGATATGGCAAGTCAGGCAGACACAGGGTTGGCAACAGTAGGACAAACTCAAGTAGAATCAGTAGATAAGGCAGGTCAAGCATGCAGGCACAGGTTCGCATTAGTAGGGGAAACTCAAGCAAAATAAGCAGATAAGGCAAGTCAGGCAGGCACAGGCTCAGCAGCAGTAGGGCAAGTTCAAGCAAAATCAGCAGATAAGGAAGGTCAGGCAGGCACCGGTTCGGCAGCAGTAGCACAAACTCAAGCAAAATCAGCAGATAAGGCAAGTCAGGCAGGCACAGTATTGGCAGCAGTAGGGCAAGTTCAAGTAGAATCAGTAGATAAGGCAGGTTAGGCAGACACAGGCTCAGCATTGGTAGGGTAAGTCCAAGTAGAATAAGTAGAAAATACAGGTCAAGCAGACACAGGCTCGGCAGCAGTAGCACAAACTCAAGTAGAATTAGCAGATAAGGCAAGTCAGACAGGCACAGGCTCAGCAACAGTAGGACAAACTCAAGTAGAATCAACAGATAAGGCAAGTCAGGCAGGCATATTCTTGGCACCATTAAGGTAAACTCAAGCAGAATCAGTAGATAAGACAGGTCAGGCAGGCACTGGCTCGGCAAGAGTGGGGCAAGGTCAAGTAGAATCAGTAGATAAGGCAGGTCAAGCAGACACAGGCTCGGCAGCAGTAGGACAAACTCACGTAGAATCAGCAGATAAGGCAAGTCAGGCAGACATGTGCTTGGCACCATTAAGGCAAACTCAATCAGAATCGGCAGATAAGACAGGTCAGGCAGGCACAGGCTCAGCAATAGTAGGGCAAGTTCAAGTTGAATAAGTACATAAGGAAGGTCAGGCTGGCACAGGCTCTGCACCAGTAGGGAAAATTCCAGTAGAATCAGTAGATATGGCAGGTCAGGCAGACACATGGTTGGCAGCAGTAGGGCAAATTGAAGTAGAATCAGTAAATAAGGCAGGTCAGGCAGACACAGGCTAGGCAGCAGTAGGACAAGTTCAAATAGAATCTGTAGAAAAGGCAGTTCAGGCAGACACAGGCTTGGCAGCAGTAGGGCAAACTCAAGTAGAATCAGCAGATAAGGGGGGTCAGCCAGACACAGGCTTGACAGCAGTAGGGTAAACTCAAGTAGAATCAGTAGATAAGGCCGTTCAGGCAGGCAGGCACAGGTTCAGCATTAGTAGGGCAAACTCAAGCAAAATCAGCAGATAAGGCAAGTCAGGCAGGCACAGGCTCAGCAGCAGTAGGGCAAGTTCAAGCAAAATCAGCAGATAAGGCAGGTCAGGCAGGCACAGGTTCAGCATTAGTAGGGCAAACTCAAGCAAAATCAGCAGATAAGGCAAGTCAGGCAGACACAGGGTTGTCAACAGTAGGACAAACTCAAGTAGATTCAGTAGATAAGGCAGGTCAGGCAGGCAGGCACAGGTTCAGTATTAGTAGGGCAAACTCAAGCAAAATCAGCAGATAAGGACTTCCGGTGGGCGGCGTTCCAAGATGGCCACAGACTCCTGAGGCTCCGAGTAGCTAGTAGTTAAAAGTGGCTAGAACCTTCGCCATCCTTCTCTCTCTTGGCAGTGTTTGTGCCCGAGAACTTTACTGGATTGAGGCATACTATCCCTCGGCCCCCGAGAAGCAAGAAACCGTTAGGTGTAGTGGCGGGTGATCTCCCGCCACATTGTACATAGATTCTACATAATGGAGAGGCTCATCCCTAAAGAAATGTGTACGGATACCTATGCTCTGGACGAAATAAAGGCCATTTTATTGCCCAAATTAGACCGGCTCCTCTTGTCCTGCTCTAACCTAAACACATTGGTGAGAGTAACAGTACAACCGCGCCGACAGGTGAAGTCTATCTCTGAACCTACCTTACAGAGCGTGAAGGGCAGCTTAGTATCGTGCCCACAGGCGGACATCAGCTCTCTAGCCTCAGCTCCCTCACGGAAGGGAGCAGCGGTGAAAATTTTAGCAGCTGGGGCATCACCTTCCCCCATGAAGCGTTGGAACTCTGCCATAACACCAGCTGGGGATTCAAAAAAACAACTCACTGCTACCCGCTATGACTACTGCAGCTCCAGCCACAGAGCCCAGACCAAGAAGCTTAGAAATAGAGATTGGTCGCAGTACCGCTTACCGTGCTAACAATGTTGCTGGAGTTCCTGTCGCACCACCTGCATCTCCTGACATACATGGCGACCGGCATAACCATCGCGCATACGGACTTAAAAATATGCACGCACGGTCTACTAGCAAGTCCAGATCTGACAGGCCTGCTAATAGGGCTTATGCGGATGGAGAGCAGGTAAATTCATGTGCCTGCCGACCCCATGAGAGGCGCGCCAAACCCCTACAGAACACTTCTTCATTCTCAGTCCGAGTTGGCATTGGCTGACATTATGGGCTGGCAGTTGCTGGATCACTCCACAGTAAGCACCCTCCTGAACTTTGCTTGTTTGAAACTTTACTGTTTTTTCTACCTCTCCCGTTTGCTTTGGACTTTCATGCCGGTTAATGGCATAATGGTTGCTTCGGGCCAGTAATCTCAATGACATACTTCAAACTGTTGCTGAGTCAAATGGTGGCCACTTCACTTGTTGTCTTTCTGTTCTATTGTGATATTTGTATGTTCCACCCTGAGCTAGACTTTACGAGACAACGCTGCTTGATTCTGCATGATTCGGCAGGGAACAATATTTATTCTGATGACATGAAGGCACTAACTGTCCGCCTATCTACCTTCTTAGTATCTATATCCAGGATTTGAACCTACTTTATAATCCTTGGTTTAGTCTCATACTTCTCGTATATCAGATAATGTCAAGTCTTATATCTCACCTTGTTTTATTGCTTAATCAAATGTTAAAGGATAAGCTATTGTGTCTCAATTAGGAAAACTTTATAATACCCTATGTATCACGCTAATGTTTCTATATATTGATGCAAAAGGTGGTGTCTGTTGATTTTAATCTAGTTACATACGACTAATATAAATCTGTGTACATAGACAATTAGGCTGGAGGGCCAAACTCATACCTGATACTAGAGTGACATTTCAATAATTGGCGGAGCCTTGCTTCGGGAAAATAACCTGTGGCTGCCTTGACAGATAATTAAAATCGTGCATAGACAGACACCCTACACTACTTCCATTACAAACGGAAACTGACATCTATTACACCTTGCTATTTCACCACACCATATACGTACCAACCCCATTTATCATATTGCATATTGTTCCCCTTATATATTAGCCCTGTACCACTTCATAATGAAGGATCTAACTGTCAGTATCTTATGACATTGGGTTTATAACTCCTACACATAGGTTCCTTGGCATTGGGCTCTAATTTGGACAACCAGAATTCTTATGTCTAATATAGGGGGTTGCCTCTTGGTTTCGTTTGATCAAGATATCTTAATAAGTCTCCCCTATTTAGTACTGCAAATATAAAAATATTCTTTCTAAGGGTGGACTTTTCTTGTTTTATAGCATGAGGCTTATATCTCTAATGATCTATATATATTTTCCTAGCCGCTCATAAAAGCCTCAAAAGCAGGTTCTGACAAATAGAGGCCATATATCTGAATTAGCCTGACTTACATTTCATAGTGGCTAAAGAAAAGCCTAGGAGCTGTAACTGTTAAGATTTTTAGTTCTGTTTGTTTATTTGTTTGTTTTGTTGTTGTTTTGTTCGTTTTGTTGGACTAATTATAAAAAACCCAACAATGTGGTCACATAGGAAGTGTAAGGAAAGGCGTAAGTTGACTGACATATCCCTAATTTTGGTACTACAACCCAAATCCTATGTTAACCTTATATACTCAAACTATATTGTAATACGGTGATATCGCAATACTTATCTACTCTCGCACAGTGAGAGTACATTCTATCATAAGAGTATATACTAGTATATCATCTATTTGAAATGTCCTGAACTTTGGTACTAGAACACACATTTTATATTAGCCTTGTATACTTACACTACATTGTAACACTGTGTTGCTGCAGAACTTTTCTTTTCTTGCCCTGTGTGGCATAGTGACATGTGCACTTTTTTTCCTTTGTGTTTTTGTGTACCCATTGTTGGTTATAAATAAAATATAAAAAAAAAAAAAATCAGCAGATAAGGCAAGTCAGGCAGGCACAGGCTCAGCAGCAGTAGGGCAAGTTCAAGCAAAATCAGCAGATAAGTAAGGTCAGGCAGGCAGGCAGGCACCGGTTCGGCATTAGTAGGGCAAACTCAAGCAAAATCAGCAGATAAGGCAAGTCAGGCAGGAACAGTCTTGGCAGCAGTAGGGCAAGTTCAAGTAGAATCAGTAGATAAGGCAGGTCAGGCAGACACAGGCTCAGCATCGGTAGGGTAAGTCCAAGTAGAATAAGTAGAAAAGGCAGGTCAAGCAGACACAGGCTCGGCAGCAGTAGCACAAACTCAAGTAGAATTAGCAGATAAGGCAAGTCAGACAGGCACAAGCTCATCAACAGTAGGACAAACTCAAGTAGAATCAACAGATAAGGCAAGTCAGGCAGGCATATGCTCGGCACCATTAAGGTAAACTCAAGCAGAATCGGTAGATAAGACAGGTCAGGCAGGCACAGGCTCGGCAAGAGTGGGGCAAGGTCAAGTAGAATTAGTAGATAAGGCAGGTCAAGCAGACACAGGCTCGGCAGCAGCAGGACAAACTCAAGTAGAATCAGCAGATAAGGCAAGTCAGACAGACATGTGCTTGGCACCATTAAGGCAAACTCAGAATTGGCAGATAAGACAGGTCAAGCAGGCACAGACTCAGCAACAGTAGGGCAAGTTCAAGTTGAATAAGTAGATAAGGCAGGTCAGGCAGGCACAGGCTCTGCACCAGTAGGGAAAATTCCAGTAGAATCAGCAGATATGGCAGGTCAGGCAGACACAGGGTTGGCAGGAGTAGGGCAAATTCAAGTAGAATCAGTATATAAGGCAGGTCAGGCAGACACAGGCTCGGCAGCAGTAGGACAAGTTCAAGTAGAATCTGTAGATAAGGCAGTTCAGGAAGACATAGGCTTGGCAGCAGTAGGGCAAACTCAAATAGAATCAATAGATAAGGCAGGTCAGCTAGACACAGGCTTGGCAGCAGTAGGGCAAACTCAAGTAGAATCAGCAGATAAGGGGGGTCAGCCAGACACAGGCTTGGCAGCAGTAGGACAAACTCTAGTAGAATCAATAGATAAGGCAGTTCAGGCAGACACAGGCTCGGCAGAAGTAGGGCAAACTCAAATAGAATCAGTAGATAAGGCAGATCAGGCAGACACAGGCTCGGCAGCAGAAGGGCAAACTCAAGTTGAATCAGTAGATAAGGCAGATCAGGCAGACACAGGCTTGGCAGCAGTAAGGCAAACTTAAGTAGAATCTGTAGCTAAGGCAGTTCAGGCAGACAAAGGCTTGGCAGCAGTAGGGCAAACTCAAGTAGAATCAGCAGATAAGGCAGGTCAGCCAGACACAGGCTTGGCAGCAGTAAGGCAAACTCAAGTAGAATCTGTAGATAAGGCAGATCAGCTAGACACAGGCTTAGCAGCAGTAGGGCAAACTCAAGTAGAATCAGTAGATAAGGCAGATCAGGCAGACACAGGCTTAGCAGCAGTAGGGCAAACTCAAGTAGAATCAGCAGATAAGGGGGGTCAGCCAGATACAGGCTTGGCAGCAGTAGGACAAACTCAAGTAGAATCAGTAGATAAGGCAGTTCAGGCAGACACAGGCTCGGCAGCAGTAGGGCAAACTCAAGTAGAATCAATAGATAAGGCAGGTCAGTCAGACACAGGCTCGGTAGCAGTAGGGCAAACTCAAGTAGAATCAGCAGATAAGGCAGGTCAGTCAGACACAGGCTCAGCAGCAGTAGGGCAAACTCAAGTAGAATCAGTAGATAAGGCAGATCAGCCAGACACAGGCTTGGCAGCAGTAGAGCAAACTCAAGTAGAATCAATAGATAAGGCAGTTCAGGCAGACACAGGCTCGGCAGCAGTAGGGCAAACTCAAGTAGAATCAGTAGATAAGGCAGATCAGGCAGACACAGGCTCAGCAGCAGTAGGGCAAACTCTAGTAGAATCAGTAGATAAGGCAGATCAGGCAGACACAGGCTCGGCAGCAGTAGGGCAAACTCAAGTAGAATCAGTATATAAGGCAGTTCAGGCAGACACAGGCTCGGCAGCAGTAGGGCAAACTCTAGTAGAGTCAGTAGATAAGGCAGATCAGGCAGACACAGGCTCGGCAGCAGTAGGGCAAACTCAAGTAGAATCAATAGATAAGGCAGATCAGGCAGACAAAGGCTCGGCAGCAGTAGGGCAAACTCAAGTAGAATCAATAGATAAGGCAGATCAGGCAGACAAAGGCTCGGCAGCAGTAGGGCAAACTCAAGTAGAATCAATAGATAAGGCAGATCAGGCAGACAAAGGCTCGGCAGCAGTAGGGCAAACTCAAGTAGAATCAATTGATAAGGCAGATCAGGCAGACAAAGGCTCGGCAGCAGTAGTGCAAACTCAAGTAGAATCAGTAGATAAGGCAGATCAGGCAGACAAAGGCTCGGCAGCAGTAGGGCAAACTCAAGTAGAATCAATAGATAAGGCAGATCAGGCAGACAAAGGCTCGGCAGCAGTAGGGCAAACTCAAGTAGAATCAGTAGATAAGGCAGATCAGGCAGACAAAGGCTTGGCAGCAGTAGGGCAAACTCAAGTAGAATCAGCAGATAAGGGGGGTCAGCCAGACACAGGCTTGGCAGCAGTAGGGCAAACTCAAGTAGAATCAGTAGATAAGGCAGATCAGGCAGACAAAGGCTCGGCAGCAGTAGGGCAAACTCAAGTAGAATCAATAGATAAGGCAGATCAGGCAGACACAGGCTCGGTAGCAGTAGGGCAAACTCAAGTAGAATCAGCAGATAAGGGGGGTCAGCCAGACACAGGCTTGGCAGCAGTAGGACAAACTCAAGTAGAATCAGTAGATAAGGCAGATCAGGCAGACACAGGCTCGGCAGCAGTAGGGCAAACTCAAGTAGAATCAGCAGATAAGACAGATCAGCCAGACACAGGCTTGGCAGCAGTAGGGCAAACTCAAGTAGAATCAGTAGATAAGGCAGTTCAGGCAGACACAGGCTCGGCAGCAGTAGGGCAAACTCAAGTAGAATCAATAGATAAGGCAGATCAGGCAGACAAAGGCTCGGCAGCAGTAGGGCAAACTCAAGTAGAATCAGTAGATAAGGCAGATCAGGCAGACACAGGCTCGGCAGCAGTAGAAGAAAAGAGCACTGTATTATGTACAATCTCAGTTGTGAGCAGTGTTGCCTCTAATGCCATATTTTGTGAGCAGCCCAGCAGTGAAACAGTTAAAGTGAATGTAAATTTTGATGCTAATGTGCCCGGTTTTTAAAAATTTGATTAAAAACAGGGGCACTTTAATTCAGCAAAATTTACATTTCACTCCTGGGGGCCTATCTATCCAGCTCTGAACGGACTCTCCAGAAATACAAGTTATGGAGCAGCAGTCACAAAGATCGCTGCTCCATAACCATGTCCGCCTGCTCTGAGCAGGCGGACAGGAATCGCCGGAATTCAACCCGATCAAGTACGATCGGGTTGATTGACACTCCCTGCCGCGAGTCTGCAGGGGGCGGCGTTGCACCAGCAGCTCTTGTGAGCTGCTGGTGCAATGCTGAATACGGAGAGCGTATTGCTCTCCGCATTCAGCGATGTCTTGCGGACCTGATCCGCACTGTCAGATCAGATCCGCAAGACATTTGATAAATAGCCCCCTGTTGTGAAAAAAAAACTTACCTTTTAATCTTTACAGCAGCTCCAGCTTCCTCCACCCATTGCAAAGCCTCTTCCTGGGTCGAAAATGAGGAATCCGGCTTCCTCCAATCATGGCTTTGAATCAGTCACTGATTTCCCGGGGGGGTGGGAAGCTGTGATTGGAGGATGACCTATCCATCATTTCTGACATCAGAAATGGCTTGCGACGACCAGAGAAAGCTGGAGCTGCTGTGAAGATTAAAAGGTAAGTATTTTTTCACAACACGAGTGAAATGTAAATTTTGATTAATTAAAGTGCCCCTGTTTTTAATCGAATTTGTAAAAACTGGGCACTTTAGCATCAAAATTGACATTCAATTTAATCAGTGAAGCACACCCTGCAATTAGCAAAGAATATACAATGCAGACAGCAAAGTATGGTTACTTTATTAACTGCTTCACTGCTGGGCCGCTCACAAAATGTGGCTTTAGAGGGAACACTGGTTGTGAGTTGATTTATTTTTGTTACAGATGAGTTGGCAGTCTCCTTGACTAATCTTCTGGTTTTCTCTGACATTGGTGTCATATTTTCATCAGACACATAACATAAGGTGTTGTTATTTTCAATTACATATTAGGGGTCTCTCGAATTTCTGGATTTTATTTATCCTGAAAGAGATAGACACAGCCCCTCCTACTTCTAGTATTGTAAACCTGTATGTATTGTGTCCAGTCATTGCAACATTGTGCATCACCAAAGGCTATCTGCAAGGTCAACTGACCACTTTTATGAATGAGAAGATTCTCCTCATTTAAGTAAATTGTTTCATGAGAGTATACAGTTATTTTGAGACAAGGGCTTTCACATGTATCTATGGAAAAACCAAAACACACTCTCCTCTAGATGCAAGGAGTTACGTGCTTCCAGATTTAAAATATGTACCCAACCAGGGGGGCATTTACCCCTACTTAACCCCCATGTGGTCAACCATGGTAAACCATGCATAAACAGGATCATAGAGGGGCACCAAACTGGCATATCTCAAGTCTTCAGTAATTAAAATGTCTGGAGTATGGAAATAAAATCCACATATATTTTATAAATAGGATAATAGGAAAAGTCTTGATGTTCTTCTTTGAATTTCCTTCAAAATATAAAATTTCCCAAGAACACTAATCTAACCATGAAGGAATAGAGCTGAGAATAACTAGTACTGTCAGCAGTAATTATCTTCTATTTCTAGATTCTGAGCACTTTGAAGTACAATACCTGAAAATGATTGCGCTTTTGTGGTTGGTAACCAAGCCAAGAAAAACAAAGCAAAAAAAAAACTAAACAAGGAGACAGCTTGAATCCTTCATTCATTCATCCTTCATTCATCTTCTACAAGAGGAGATTAGAAAGGGTTAATGTGCATTGGGGAAAACTCCCTGTAAATAAAGATAATTCTTCAGTTGGATCATTTTCTATTCTATATATTATGTTTGTGTGACACTCCATTGAAGGGAAAGTTTAAATACTGCTCTTATGCATTAGTTCATGCACCAGAGCGTCAGTGCACTACTGGGAGCTAGACATATGTGTAGCCACCAATCTGCAGCCACCTCCCAGTTGTGCATTGCAAAGTCAATTTATTAATAGAAGTCTAGAAGTTTATTTTTGACATTGTTGTCCCTTTAAGTATATAAGCCCAATTAGTATCTACATATAGGGGTCACAGCTGTACATATAGTTGACGCAGCTGTACAAATAGGGGACACAGATAGATATATGTGCTGGACACAGCTGTACATATAGGAAACACAACTATAAATATAGGTCAAATAACTGTGCACAGATAGCACACAACTGTACATATAAGGGACACAGCTTTACATATAGGGCACACAGTTGTACATAAAGACACAGCTCTATATAGGGCACACATCTGTACATATAGGGCACACAGCTGTATATATAGGGGACACAGCTGTACATATAGGGCACACAACTGTATATAGAGGGGACACAGCTGTACATATAGGAGACTCAGCTGAGCATATACAGGACACAGCTGTATATATAGGGTATATAGCTGTACATATATGACTCAAAGCTGTACATATAGGGGATACAGCTGTACATATAGGGCACATAACTCTTCATATAGGCGACATAGCTGTACATATAGGGCACAAAGCTGTAAATTAGGGCACATATCTGTACATATAGGGCACACAGCTGTACATATAAGGGACACTGCTGTACATATAGGGCACACACATGTAAATATAGGGGACACAGCTGTACATATAGGAGACTCAGCTGTACATATATGGGGCACAGAAGTACATATAGGGGATACAGCTGTACACATAGGACTCAAAGCTGTACATATAGGGGACACAGCTGTACATATAGGTGATACAGCCGCACATATAGGGGACACAGCTGAACATATATGGGACACATCTGTAAATATAGGGGATACAGCTTTACATATAAGACTCAAAACTGTACATATAGGGGACACAGCTGTACATATAGGAGACTCAGCTGTACATATACAGGACACAGCTGTACATATAGGGAATACAGCTGTAAACATATGACTCAAAGCTGTACATATAGGGGATACAGCTGAACATATAGGGCACATAGCTCTACATATAGGGAACATAGCTGTACACATAGGGCACAAAGCTGTACATTAGAGCCCACAGCTGTACATAAAGGGGATACAGCTTTACATATAAGGCACACAGGTGTCCATAAAGCTGACTCAGCTGCACATACAGGACACATAGCTGTACATATAGCGCACATAGCTGTACATATAGGGGGCACAGCTGTACATAAAGGGAACACAGCTGTACATATAAGGGACACATCTGTATTTATAGGGGGCAGAGCTGTACATATAGGGTACACAGCTGTACATATAGGGCACATGGCTGTACATATAGGGTACACAGCTGTACATATAAGGGACACAGCTGTACATATTGGGCACATAGCTGTACATATAGGGTATACAGCAGTACATATAGGTCACACAGCTGTACATATAGGGGACACAGCTGTACATATAGGAGACTCAGCTGAACATATACAGGACATATAGGGGATACAGCTGTACATATAGGACTCAAAACTGTACATATAGGAGATACAACTGTACATATAGGACTCAAATCTATATATAGGGGATACAGCTGTACATATATGGCACATAGCTCTACATATAGGGGACATATCTGTACATATAAGGGACACACATGTACATTTAGGGCACACAGCTGTATATATAGGGGACACAGCTGTACATATAGGAGACTCAGCTGAACACATACAGGACACAGCTGGACATATAGGGGATATAGCTGTACATATATTACTCAAAGATGTACATATAGGGGATACAGCTGTACATATAGGGCACATAACTCTTCATATAGGGGACATAGCTGTACATATAGGGCACAAAGCTGTACATTAGGGCACACATCTGTACATATAGGGCACACAGCTGTACATATAAGGGACACCGCTGTACAAATAAGGCACAAAGCTGTACATATAGGGCACAAAGCGATACATATAAGGGACACAGCTGTACATATATGGCACATAGCTCTACATATAGGGGACATATCTGTACATATAAGGGACACACATGTACATATAGGGCACACAGCTGTATATATAGGGGACACAGCTGTACATATAGGAGACTCAGCTGAACACATACAGGACACAGCTGTACATATAGGGGATATAGCTGTACATATATTACTCAAAGATGTACATATAGGGGATACAGCTGTACATGTAGGGCACATAACTCTTCATATAGGGGACATAGCTGTACATATAGGGCACAAAGCTGTACATTAGGGCACACATCTGTACATATAGGGCACACAGCTGTACATATAAGGGACACCGCTGTACAAATAAGGCACACAGCTGTACATATAGGGCACAAAGCGATACATATAAGGGACACAGCTGTACATATAGGGCACAATGCTGTACATATAGGGCACATAGTTGTACATATAGGGGTCACAGGTGTACATATAGAGAATGCAGCAGTACATATAGGGCTCACAGCTGTACATATAAGGGACACAGCTGTACTTATAGGGGATACCGCAGTATATATAGGGCACACAGCTGTACATATAGGGGACACAGATGTACATATAGGACACATAGGTGTGCATATAGGGCACATAGGTGTGCATATAGGGTACACAGCTGTACATAGAGGGCACACAGCTTTACATATAGGGCACACAGCTTTACATATAGGGCACACAGCTTTACATATAGGGCACATAGCTGTACATATAGGGTACATGGCTGTAAATATAGGGGGCAGAGCTGTACATATAGGGTACACAGCTGTACATATAGGGCACACAGCTGTACATATAGGGCACATAGCTGTACATATAGGGGACAGAGCTGTACATATAGGGCACACATCAGTATATATAGGGCCAAAGCTGTACATATAGGGTACACAGCTGTACATAAAGGGCACATAACTGTACATATAGGGTACACAGATGTACATATAGGGGACACAGCTGTACATAAATGGCACATAACTGTACATATAGGGTACACAGCTGTACATAAAGGGCACATAACTGTACATATAGGGTACACAGCTGTACATATAGTGTACATAGATGTACATATAGGGGACACAACTGTAAATATAGGGCACACAGCTGTACATATAAGGCCAAAGCTGTACATATAGGGCACACAGCTGCACATATAGGGGACACCGCTGTACATATAGGGCACACTGCTGTACATATAGGGGACAGCACTGTACATATAGGGCACACTGCTGTACATATAGGGGACACCGCTATACATATAGGGCACACTGCTGTTCATATAGGGGACACCACTGTACATATAGGAAACACAGCTGTACATATAGGGCCAACGCTGTATATATTGGGCACACAGCTGGACATATAAGGCCAAAGCTGCACATATAGGGGACAGCGCTGTACATATAGGGCACACAGCTGTACATATAGGGCCAAAGCTGTACATATAGGGTACATAGATGTACATATAGGGCACACAGCTGTACATATAGGGCCAAAGCTGTACATATAGGGTACATAGATGTACATATAGGGGACACCGCTTTACATATAGGGTACACTGCTGTACATATAGGGGACACCGCTGTACATATAGGGCACACAGCTGCACATATAAGGGACACCACTGTACATATAGGGCACACTGCTGTACATATAGGGCACACAGCTGTACATATAGGGTACATAGATGTACATATAGGGGACACCGCTGTACATATAGGGGACACCACTGTACATATAGGGCACACTGCTGTACATATAGGGCACACAGCTGCACATATAGGGGACACCACTGTACATATAGGGCACACTGCTGTACATATAGGGCACACAGCTGTACATATAGGGCACACAGCTGCACATATAGGGCACATAGATTTTGCTGTTTAATGGATACATAAACACATACAATTCCAATGACACATCTTATAATTCCTACAACATTCAGCAGAGTTCTATCATTTATGTTTTATTTCTAGAGGCTCTTGTACAAACTATAAATAGAAAAAAATAACATTTAATTGCTACTCTTTTGTTTACTTAATTGAAAATACTGAAGCTTAATGTGCCTTTAAAATATAGTCTGTGCTACTTCACTGAAATGAAAACATTTTTGCCTGTGACGTCTGCAGGAATTCTTGGCTATGGGAGCGCAGACCGCCCTTTCAGGTTAACACGCAAACTGCTGCGCTCATTCTTAACTTTCAAAGTTAAAATATAATTTCACAATGAAATAGATTTACATATTTATGGTAAAACATCTGTAATATAGAGAAACGAGAATTCTTTTTAATAGAATCAGTATCAGGAATATGAGGAGATTGCAGCATAAAAACACAGAGGAAATTTGTGATTTACTAATATTTAGCTTTCTTAGTTCTGTTAAGTCTCAGCTCTTGGGAAGAAGTGTAAATATTATCAGGAAGGATTACTGCAATACTATAGAGAGCCTGAGAGGATTACACAGGTTAAGGTGCAATCTCATCACTTATAGAGTCACCTTATAATGTTACTCTATTTCAGTATCAGTTGTATTGTCTAAGCACTATCACTTGATGTACAGCATAAACGCTCCAAAATATTGCCTAGATTACAAGTGGAGCGCACTTTGCCTTGAACAGACAATAAGAGGCTAGATTACAAGTGGCATTTTAATGAGCCGTTGTGTAGGGGGCTGCACTAATTGTTAATCACTATGAGGGCTTAAAATGTATTTATTATAGTTATTATCATTATCTAGCACCCAACTTGGAGGTAGCATCTCAAAAAAGAATATCTTTATCCCAATTAAAGTTAGTGAATTAGTGTTTATTTTATTTAATTTGTCATTCATTTATTCCATCATTTTATTAGATTATAAATTCATTCATACCGACACATGCTAGTTATAATAATGATCAAAAATAGTAGAAGTAATAGGTATGTCTATAGTCACCCTGAGAGGCTAAGCAACTTCTATAGCTGGAGCTGTCTTAATTATTATATTTCCCTATAGCTCATTGAAATCAACGTTATTTCTATATTCCTGCAAATGCAGGGAATCTGGAACAATTAATTATTAAGTAATGGGGTATAGGGAGATGACAGCTATCACTACCCGTAGAATGGAGTGGGAAATGAAAGAATAAGTCAATTCTATTGGATTTTCAGGTATATCATAAATTGTCTAAGCAAACAGATTAAAAAAGAGAGGCACCGCTCTCCAAACGTTCCCCTAACGCTGTTGTACGCAAGCGATATCGGGTTTTTGCACGTGTTGGAAATAGCAAGTGTATTACAAGTTGAAAGTAAACATGATTTCGAGAGCACAATCGCATTTTACACTTGTTAGGTTTATGAGACTGAAACTTTTGAGTTAAGGGTAGTGCGTTAAAAAAAAGTTGCAAAAAACACAACATATCTGATAAAAATATATATATATATATATGTATATATATATACGTGATACATAAATAGATGTTTACTGCAAAGGGCTGTAATGTATATACATAGATATACATGTCTAAATATGTATATATATATATATATATATATAATATATATATATATATATATATATATATATATAAAAAAAATCCCACGAGTATCTGCACTCTCACTGCCAGGTAGTCAACGACCAGGGTACTTAGTCAGGATTAAATTTAATAGTAAAACATATAGACTGCACTCACTGAATTTGTGAAAAAAATGTGATTTATTTTGTTATATCATAGTGACGTTTCGGGATCCACAGACAAGTTGTTTGGTCTGAGGAAGGAGTGCAGTCTATATGTTTGTGTGTGTGTGTACATACTGTATGTATTTATGTGTTTTACTGTACATATTTAACATTTCAATGTTCTTCACTTACAGTATTGTAAATACATATTTATACATATATCTATATATACCTATACCTGTATATATATTCCTATAGATATGTATTTTGCATTAACATTATCAAATATATGGAAATATATATTTAATGATAACAATTAAAAATGTTCTGTGTGAAGAAAATAGGAATGAAAATATGCATATCATTTTTCGTGTTTTGCTCTTTAGGTTTATGTTGTGTTGGGTTAGAATGAAGAATTGCAAACCTCAATGCGCTTTATTGAAATATAAAATAAAAAAATATATTAATAATAATTATTAAAAATTATTATACATACTGTAAAAAACTCTAAATATTCCGACAAAAATAATTAAATAAATAAAAAATAAATTATATATATAATTATATATACAGTGAGGCCCCGGTTTACGCACGACTCGGTATACGAAATTTCGGTTTACGAAATCGAAATTTGAAGAAAATTTGACTCGGTTTACGAATTTTTTTCGCAATACGAAACAAAATGCCGGTCAAAATGCCGGTTTGCCCCCCTCGGTTTACGAATATTTTTCGCAATACGAAACCAGTGGCCCCTGTGCCCCCTGCATACTCAAGTATGATTGAATTAATGAAGTTTGGGTACCAGTGTAGAGGTGTTGGAGAGGTTTTGGAGCCATTTTGCAGCAAGTTGTTGAGCCTTTTGGAGCCATTTGCAGCAAGTTGTTAAGCCTTTTGGAGCCATTTGCAGCAAGTTGTGGAGCCTTTTGGAGACATTGGAGCCATTTGCAGCAAGTTGTTAAGCCTTTTGGAGCCTTTTGGAGCCTTTTTTGGACACTTTACTTGAATTTTTTCGGACCTCCGGAACGCATTAATTGATTTTCAATGCATTCCTATGGGAAACCGTGTTTCGGTTTACGAATTTTTCGCAATACGAAACGACCCGGAGAACGAATTAAATTCGTAAACCGAGGCCTCACTGTATATATATATATATATATATATATATATTATAGTATGTACGATAATCTTCTGCATTCTCCTTTGACTTCTATGGGGAGAATACAATATTGCATCACAATATTTGGTTAGCGAGCGTAAGGTTTTGTTTGCTTTTGCTTTTTACTTTCAACTTGTAATACGCACGCAACCTGACGCACACAAAAAAGATTACTTCTAGAAGTTTACGCTCAAGTGAAAGTGCTAAATAGCAAACCACCTGTAATCTGACTATTTTTACATTTCTGCTGTGTAATTTTTCTCGTACTCATTTACTGTACCCACACATAATAATATATACCGTTTTTCTCGCCATTAAATGGACTTTCTAAATATACCATTATTTTTATCATATCTTATCATTTATTATAAAAAAATACATAAAATATATTGAAAAAATGTAAAAAACACACTTTTTCTAACTTTGACCCCCAAAATCTGTTATACATCTACAGCCACCAAAAAACACCCATGCTAAAAAGTTTCTAAATTTTATCCTAAGTTTAGAAATACTCAATGTTTACATGTTCTTTGCTTTTTTTGCAAGTTATAGGGCAATAAATACAAGTAGCACTTTGCTATTTCCAAACCATTTATTTTTCAAAATTAGTGATAGCTACATTGGAACACTGATATCAGTCAGGAATCCATCAATAACCCTTCACATGCATATATTTTGTTTTAGTAAACAACCCAAAGTATTAATCTAGACCCATTTTGGTATATTTCATGCCACCATTTCACCGCCAAATGCGATCAAATAAAAAAAAAAACATTCACTTTTTCACAAACTTTTTCAAAAACTTTAGGTTTCTCACTTAAATTATTTACAAACAGCTTGTGCAATTATGGCACAAATGGTTGTAAATACTTCTCTGGGACCCCCTTTGTTCACAAATAGCAAACATATATGGCTTTGGTGTTGCTTTTTGGTAATTAGAAGGCCGCTAAATGCCGCTGCGCACCACATATGTATTATGCCCAGCAGTGAAGGGGCTAATTAGGGAGCTTAAAGGGTTAATTTTAGCTTTAGTGTAGAGATCAGCCTCCCACCCGACATATCCCACCCCCTGATCCCTCCCAAGCAGCTCTCTTCCCTCCCCCTCCCCACAATTGTCTGCCATCTTAAGTACTGGCAAAATGTCTGCCAGTACTAAAACAAAAGAGTATTTTTTTATATATATATATATATATATATATATATATATATTCTGCCTTGTAGGATCCCTCCTTAGCCCCCAACCTCCCTGATCCCCCCAAACAGCTCTCTAAGCCTCCCCCCTCGACCTATTGGCCTCTATCTTAGGTACTGGCAGCTGTGTTTTGTGACACTTTTTGTTTTGTGAAACAGTTAACCAGAGTTCTGAGGTTCCGCTATCCCGATGAGCATTAACTTCAATTGCGCTCAAGCGATCGCGTTTAATTTCAAATTGTAGTACAAGCAAAAAACTCAACGTGCACAAACGCCACCAATAAACCCCTTTTCACTTGCGCGTAACTGTTAGCGTACCACTCGTTCTCTCTAGAGGATGGAAAGGCATAATTTCAGAGGAAAATTACAGGGAAAATGTGCATTCGAACAATATTAAATTGTGCTTTATTATGCTTAAAGAGACAGTGAACAGTCTCAAATGTTATATAAAATGTTGATTATGAGTAATTTTTGCTTCCTTTCTTGGGCCTAGATTTAGAGTTCGGCGGTAGCCGTCAAAACCAGCGTTAGAGGCTCCTAACGCTGGTTTTGGGCGCCCGCTGGTATTTGGAGTCAGTGATTAAAGGGTCTAACGCTCACTTTTCAGCCGCGACTTTTCCATACCGCAGATCCCCCTACGCCATTTGCGTAGCCTATCTTTTCAATGGGATCTTTCTAACGCTGGTATTTAGAGTCGTTTCTGCAGTGAGCGTTAGAGCTCTAACGACAAGATTCCAGCCGCCTGAAAATAGCAGGAGTTAAGAGCTTTCTGGCTAACGCCGGTTTATAAAGCTCTTAACTACTGTACCCTAAAGTACACTAACACCCATAAACTACCTATGTACCCCTAAACCGAGCTCCCCCCACATCGCCGCCACTCGATTAAAATTTTTAACCCCTAATCTGCCGACCGCCACCTACGTTATACTTATGTACCCCTAATCTGCTGCCCCTAACACCGCCGACCCCTGTATTATATCTATTAACCCCTAACTTGCCCCCCACAACGTCGCCGCAAGCTACTTAAAATAATTAACCCCTAATCTTCCGACCGCAAATCGCCGCCACCTACGTTATCCCTATGTACCCCTAATCTGCTACCCCTAACATCGCCGACCCCTATGTTATATTTATTAACCCCTAATCTGCCCCCCACAACGTCGCCGACACCTACCTACACTTATTAACCCCTAATCTGCCGAGCGGACCTGAGCGCTACTATAATAAAGTTATTAACCCCTAATCCGCCTCACTAACCCTATCATAAATAGTATTAACCCCTAATCTGCCCTCCCTAACATCGCCGACACCTACCTTCAATTATTAACCCCTAATCTGCCGACCGGAGCTCACCGCTATTCTAATAAATGTATTAACCCCTAAAGCTAAGTCTAACCCTAACACTAACACCCCCCTAAGTTAAATATAATTTTTATCTAACGAAATAAATTAACTCTTATTAAATAAATAATTCCTATTTAAAGCTAAATACTTACCTGTAAAATAAATCCTAATATAGCTACAATATAAATTATAATTATATTATAGCTATTTTAGGATTAATATTTATTTTACAGGCAACTTTGTAATTATTTTAACCAGGTACAATAGCTATTAAATAGTTAAGAACTATTTAATAGTTACCTAGTTAAAATAATTACAAATTTACCTGTAAAATAAATCCTAACCTAAGATATAATTAAACCTAACACTACCCTATCAATAAAATAATTAAATAAACTACCTACAATTACCTACAATTAACCTAACACTACACTATCAATAAATTAATTAAACACAATTGCTACAAATAAATAAAATTAAATAAACTATCTAAAGTACAAAAAATAAAAAAGAACTAAGTTACAGAAAATAATAAAATATTTACAAACATAAGAAAAATATTACAACAATTTTAAACTAATTACACCTACTCTAAGCCCCCTAATAAAATAACAAAGCCCCCCAAAATAAAAAATTCCCTACCCTATTCTAAAATACAAATATTACAAGCTCTTTTACCTTACCAGCCCTGAACAGGGCCCTTTGCGGGGCATGCCCCAAGAATTTCAGCTCTTTTGCCTGTAAAAAAAAACATACAATACCCCCCCCCCAACATTACAACCCACCACCCACATACCCCTAATCTAACCCAAACCCCCCTTAAATAAACCTAACACTACCCCCCTGATGATCTTCCTACCTTGTCTTCACCATGCCAGGTTCACCGATCCGTCCTGGCTCCAAGATCTTCATCCACCCCAAGCGGGGGCTAGACATCCACTGAAGAAGTCCAGAAGAGGGTCCAAAGTCTTCCTCCTATCCGGCAAGAAGAGGACATCCGGACCGGCAAACATCTTCTCCAAGCGGCATCTTCTATCTTCTTCCATCCGATGACGACCGGCTCCATCTTGAAGACCACCAGCGCGGATCCATCCTCTTCTTCCGACGACTAGACGACGAATGACGGTTCCTTTAAGGGACGTCATCCAAGATGGCGTCCCTCGAATTCCGATTGGCTGATAGGATTCTATCAGCCAATCGGAATTAAGGTAGGAATTTTCTGATTGGCTGATGGAATCAGCCAATCAGAATATAGTTCAATCCGATTGGCTGATCCAATCAGCCAATCAGATTGAGCTCGCATTCTATTGGCTGATCGGAACAGCCAATAGAATGCGAGCTCAATCTGATTGGCTGATTGGATCAGCCAATCGGATTGAACTATATTCTGATTGGCTGATTCCATCAGCCAATCAGAAAATTCCTACCTTAATTCCGATTGGCTGATAGAATCCTATCAGCCAATCGGAATTCGAGGGACGCCATCTTGGATGACGTCCCTTAAAGGAACCGTCATTCGTCGTCTAGTCGTCGGAAGAAGAGGATGGATCCGCGCTGGAGGTCTTCAAGATGGAGCCGGTCGTCATCGGATGGAAGAAGATAGAAGATGCCGCTTGGAGAAGATGTTTGCCGGTCCGGATGTCCTCTTCTTGCCGGATAGGAGGAAGACTTTGGACCCTCTTCTGGACTTCTTCAGTGGATGTCTAGCCCCCGCTTGGGGTGGATGAAGATCTTGGAGCCAGGACGGATCGGTGAACCTGGCATGGTGAAGACAAGGTAGGAAGATCATCAGGGGGGTAGTGTTAGGTTTATTTAAGGGGGGTTTGGGTTAGATTAGGGGTATGTGGGTGGTGGGTTGTAATGTTGGGGGGGGGGTATTGTATGTTTTTTTTTACAGGCAAAAGAGCTGAAATTCTTGGGGCATGCCCCGCAAAGGGCCCTGTTCAGGGCTGGTAAGGTAAAAGAGCTTGTAATATTTGTATTTTAGAATAGGGTAGGGAATTTTTTATTTTGGGGGGCTTTGTTATTTTATTAGGGGGCTTAGAGTAGGTGTAATTAGTTTAAAATTGTTGTAATATTTTTCTTATGTTTGTAAATATTTTATTATTTTCTGTAACTTAGTTCTTTTTTATTTTTTGTACTTTAGATAGTTTATTTAATTTTATTTATTTGTAGCAATTGTGTTTAATTAATTTATTGATAGTGTAGTGTTAGGTTAATTGTAGGTAATTGTAGGTAGTTTATTTAATTATTTTATTGATAGGGTAGTGTTAGGTTTAATTATATCTTAGGTTAGGATTTATTTTACAGGTAAATTTGTAATTATTTTAACTAGGTAACTATTAAATAGTTCTTAACTATTTAATAGCTATTGTACCTGGTTAAAATAATTACAAAGTTGCCTGTAAAATAAATATTAATCCTAAAATAGCTATAATATAATTATAATTTATATTGTAGCTATATTAGGATTTATTTTACAGGTAAGTATTTAGCTTTAAATAGGAATTATTTATTTAATAAGAGTTAATTGATTTCGTTAGATAAAAATTATATTTAACTTAGGGGGGTGTTAGTGTTAGGGTTAGACTTAGCTTTAGGGGTTAATACATTTATTAGAATAGCGGTGAGCTCCGGTCGGCAGATTAGGGGTTAATAATTGAAGGTAGGTGTCGGCGATGTTAGGGAGGGCAGATTAGGGGTTAATACTATTTATGATAGGGTTAGTGAGGCGGATTAGGGGTTAATAACTTTATTATAGTAGCGCTCAGGTCCGCTCGGCAGATTAGGGGTTAATAAGTGTAGGTAGGTGTCGGCGACGTTGTGGGGGGCAGATTAGGGGTTAATAAATATAACATAGGGGTCGGCGATGTTAGGGCAGCAGATTAGGGGTACATAGGGATAACGTAGGTGGCGGCGGTTTACGGAGCGGCAGATTAGGGGTTAAAAGTGTAATGCAGGGGTCAGCGATAGCGGGGGCGGCAGATTAGGGGTTAATAAGTGTAAGGTTAGGGGTGTTTAGACTCGGGGTACATGTTAGGGTGTTAGGTGCAGACGTAGGAAGTGTTTCCCCATAGGAAACAATGG